>NW_027531917.1:10677556-10788631 GCF_008692635.1 Crocuta crocuta | reverse complement strand
CCCTTTCCTCTGGCAATCATCAGTTTGCTCTTTGTATTTATGGGTTTGTTACTGCTTTGTTTGTTGATTTATTTTGTTTTTAGATGCCACATGTATGTGAACTCATTTGGTATTTGTCTTTCTCTGACTTATTTCACTTAGCATAATACCCTCTAGTTCCCATGTTGTCACAAATGGCCATCTCATTCTTTTTTTAAGGCAGAGTAATATCCTACTGTGTGTGAGTGTGTGTGTGTATACATGCATGCATGCAGTCTACTCTGTGATTTTACACATTTAGTGGATTTTAAAGCACTTCAGATAACTCATTTTACCTATGTCAAATTTTTATTTGCCATAAATAATTTGTTACATATCTTTTATATGACATGCCATAAGGTCTGAATTTATTAGCCTTTATGGTTTGAAATATTTTCAATTTTTCTTGCTGACCATGGTCACACACTGCTACAAATCTGTGATACTTTGTGCCATGTCCATTTCACACTTGACATTTCTTATCACTTATCAGTTATGAGATAGAAATTTTGTTCACAATTTAAAATTTAGAAAATTTAAGTAAAAGGGAGTTAAATAACCTTCAGTGGAAGCTACAGTGAATCACTATACAGTTAAAACCAGATCCAAAGTCCAGTGAGCATGGTCATAAACAACATCAAAATAATCACCTCGTTCAATTTTTAGGCAATCTGTCCTCAGGTAAGCCAAACTGACTTTTCTTTAAAGACATCTGCAGTTTAAATATATTTGGTTACATTAAACATACTTTCAGACAAAAATATTGTAATTTATTTATTAAAACAATAGAAGAGAGCCACCTCTATTTCTGGAAAGTTATAGAGGTAATTTATACATTATAAATACCCTGAGAAGGGGCGCCTGGGTGGCTGAGTTTCTTAAGTGTCTTGACTCTTGATTTCAGCTCAGGTCATGATCTCACAGTTCATGAGTTCGAGCCCTGCATCTGACAGGTCAGACCCTGCTTGGGATTCTCTCTCTGCTTCTCCCCTGCATGTGCGCTCTCTCTCAAAATAAATAAACTTAAAAAAATAAATACTATTGGAAAAATCAACATTTAAAATATAAACTTGAACATGAGCCCATGAAAAGTAAACAGGAGACAGTATGTTCAAAGGTTTGGCATCCAGAGCCAAGGAAAATACAATGTGTGATATGTTTGTATTTTTCATTAAGCGAATATATCGATAGTTATCTGCACACACACACACATTTTTCCTAGCACTAACCTTAAACAGTAATTCATGACAGTCATAAGCATAGGCAAACAAAGTGCTGTGTCTCTTATACGATCCTGTATTTGGGGGAGAGTGGATGGTGACTGGTATGGTATGTAAGGCAAGATATTTTTTAAATCTTTCTGAAGCACTGATCAGTAAACAAACAAACAAACAACAACAAAAAATAGGGGCCTGAGTAGCTCAGTCAAACATCCGACTCCCACTTAGGTCATGACCTCACGGCTGTGGGTTCGGGCCCAGCGTCCGGCTCTGTGCTGATAGCTCATATTCTGGAACCTGCTTTGGATTCTGTGTCTCCCTTTCTCTCTCTGCCTCCTCCACTCGTGCTCTCTCTTTCAAAAATAAATGTTAAAAAAAGACAGATCTCATAAAAAAGAAAAAAATGGGAAGAAGATTTAAAAGAAGCAGTGAGTCACCTGTAGAAGGAATCTCATAAAGTTCCAAAACACTGATAAAGCAAAATGTTCGTGAGCCTAGAGAAGCGCACATCTAAATAGCTTGGAAGTGTTTGCAGCTTCTTTACAGTCTAAAGTATATTTTCACATTGTAGATTATCTACCAAGTTTATTTATTTTGAGAGAGAGAGAGAGAGAGAGAGCACGAGCAAGGGAGAGGCGGAGGGANATGTTGCTGCGTGATAGATTTCTGGGTGGTGGACGTGGAAGAAAAAAAGAGGTAAAGCTCTTAAAGCTGGCAATGGGGAGGCAGAGGTGGCTGGTTCAACATACTGTGTGTGGTATGGGGAGAATAGCTCTTCCAGAGCACGTGGCTATGCCAGACACTGACAGCGTCTCTGAGGTTACAGGCTTGAAGCCTTACAAGAACACACAGGGCACACAGTAAAATCCACCATTTTCCTGGAGGCATGCAAAGGAATGTGTATTTCAGTGTTTCCATTTATTCTTGTTTTCTTCACACCTGACAAGGTGAAGCAAACCAGAAGTGTGGATGGTGATCTTTCCAGTGTGTGGAGAAAATCCTATCCATATACAGCAGGGATCCTCTGCCTGGTTTTATAATTTATTTGGAACACAGCCATGCCCATTTTGTTTACACATTGCCTGTGAATGCTTTCCTGCTACAGTGTTCGAATTGAGTAGTTGAGAGACTAAGAAAACTTAGGCGAAATACTTCATGTTACTGCTACTGAACAGCCTTTTCTGATTCAGGAGTAAAAAAAGAAAAAAGGATTCAGAATTACTTCCTCACTCAGAATGAACACAACCAGAACAAGTTAGGGAGAAACAAGATGAAAAAGGAGAAATAGAAAAAAGGAGGCGAAAGAAAGAAGAAAAAGGAAGAGGGAGGAAGGAGCAGAGGAAGGAGGAGGAGGTGCAGAGGAGAAGAAAGAAAACAATTTAATAATAGAGGTGGGCTCCAAAGTTGACTATTTCTCTAGGTCAGCCATCAAACTGATTTCTGTTGCTTTTTGCATAAGAGCAGGAAGAGAGGGCACTTTCATAATTATCTTTTCTCTTCTTATCCACTTGTTATTAAAACAAACAAACAAACAATAGGGGCACCTGGATGGTTCAGTGAGTTAAGCTTCCAACTTCAGCTCAGGTCATAATCTCACAGTTTGTGGATTTGAGCCCTGTGGCGGGCTCTGTGCTGACAGCTCAGAGCTTTGAGCCTGCTTTGGATTCTGTGTCTCCCAGTTTCTCTGCTCCTCCACCACTTGCTCTCTCTCTCAAAAATAAATAAAATTAAAGAAAAAAAGAACATTCATCTTCTTGGTTAATTTCCAAACCTCAGCTATTTTGCTTTCCTCTTAAAATTAATTTCTAAATGAGGACTCCATACCTTATCTTGGCTTGGCCATTATGTAACATGACCTTGCAGGGTTTAATACTCATTACTGTGCTGCTGATTTGCTCAGTTTTCCCAGGATGGTAGGCAGAGTGCACAGCCCACTGAGCATGTTGCCTAGCTTTCACCCACCTTCATAAACTGAAGAAAAACAATTTCAAATATGAAGAATTAGCATTTGTGGTCTTTTTGTTCTCTTGTTTTATGTTGTGTTTATCTAGAAGAGGTTTTGAATAGCTTTTTAAAAAATTGACCTTTTTAAAAAAAAATTATTTTCTGGGGCTCCTGAGTGGGGTGGGTCAGAGAGAGAGGGAGTCACAGACTGAAACAGGCTCCAGGCTCTGAGCTGGCAGTCAGCACACAGCCCGACGCGGGGCTCAAACCCACGAACCGCGAGATCATGACCTAAGCGAAAGTCGGACGCTTAACCAACTAAGCCACCCAGGCACTCCTAAAAAATTTTATTTTAAAGAAAGAGAGTGGGGGAGAGGGGCAGAGAGAATCTTAAGCAGGCTCCTCGCTCAGTGCAGAACCCATGATTCTGGGATCATGACCCCAGCCAAAATCAAGAATTGGATGCTCAGCTGACTGAGCCACCCAGGCACCCCTTAAAGAGCAATTTTAATTCACTGTTACCTGTTATCTATATTGTAAGTTGTTGAATAATCTAAATTCTCAGGGTTGAAGGGACAGAAGAAGGCATTTAGCTGCAACTGTATTTAAAGAAAAGATCATGGGAAAGCCAGGTCAAGTTGGTACAAATATGCCACAATTTAAATTCAATAAAGTTGTAGCTCTCACCACAACTCAGATAGGAAGAGATTGGAACTCAGAGAGGTTAAGTGACTTGAACAAGGTTTGCAATTAGTTCATAGTGTGGCCAATTCATTGCTCCCAATTAGGCATTCTCTTTGGTGTGCCCACATCTGGCTATAAGGCACAGTGGATTCATCTGATAATTTAAAAAGTCCTCCCTACCAACCTTAACAAAATAGTAGCTATATAGCTCTTTTCTTCCAGTGGGTTATTAATTTAACAAAACGCTCAAACCAAATGTAAGCATCAGAGTACGGGTTATAAGATTACCACATTAAAACAAAGCAATTTCACATCCTTTGAAATACAGGTCTTTCTCTAGATTTCCTTTCACATATGGCATATGTGACAGTAAATCTGTCTATTGTAGATGATAAGACGCTTCTGCAGAGTGTGTGCAAGTGGCTGATTTGATGAATGCCCTGAGACTTCTCAGAAAATTCTAATGACATAACCAGGTTTCTCGTGTGTATTTTCTATCTTTGCACTCTTATTTTTGAATTCCTGTTTTTTATAACTCAATTTCTGTAGCTTCTCTGGGGATAAAGACAGGAGAGTTCAGAGTCTCGGAGGTTTAATCTGCTATGATGCAAAACCCAACACTAAATGTATGTCCAAATATTGACATTCCAACAATAAAGCACAAAGATATTCAAATATAATCTCACTGCTTGCCATGGTGTTTTTCTTTCAGTGACTAAATATAAATAACTTTTAAGACTGTAGTGATACACTCAAATCTTATGATAACTATGTAGCTCCTCCTGTTACTGACCCAGGCTTTGAACCATTTTAAAGGGTTTTTCTGGAGCCTCTCCTTTTCAAGTGTAAGGAGGTAGAGGGTTTGCTGAGTGCCTGCCCAGGGAGCTTGTCAGCACAGCCCCAGCTTCCTATGGACTCTTATTGTGAACCTGGGCCCACAAACCAGAAACAGGTTAGAATCCTCAGGCCAGCTGCAAACCCACTAGGCCAGTAGCCTTGCAGGGGAGGGAGGTGGTAGCAAAAACCATCTCCGTGCTTGGTCTGTGGTTAGCCTCCGTCCTCTGCTGCCTGTTGCTGGTTGAGAAGGTACCTCAAGTTGGACCTGGGTTTGTGGGAATCACTTTGAACGAACAGCAAGGCTGCCCGTCCAAGAGACAGCCACATACAGCCATGTGCTTGTCATTTCTGGACTTTATGGTCCCAATGTGTTGTGGGCCATACAGAGCATTCTGGCTACACCTTTAATGGCTCAATGTGCATTTTACTATTTTTATAATGAGAGTAGTTTATCATCAATAAGGGCTGTTCCCATTAATCATGAACACTGATTAACTATTAAATATATGAATCATAATCAGTCTTCAAAGGGGAAAAATATGGCCATCCCTATTTCATAATTATTAAAAACAAAGAGACGCTAGTATTTATAGGTGATCATTAAGAACATTAGTCTTCATTTTACCATAAAGGTGAGGATACTAGTTTATTCAGAATGCTGCTTGATGGAATATAAGCAGAGCTCATTTGTTTCTGGAATAGCTTGAAGTTTTAATGTTTTATTTAGTCTCAAAATGAAAAATTTTGAGAAATTACATGTTGGTGAATTAAAATACTTGTTCAATTTTATTTCAGATTTATAGTTGTAAACCCATGGGCTTTTCCCCCATCTATTATGGATGGTAACAAGACACAGCAGTTAGAAAAGATTTCCTTAAGAGAGTGTGGGTGGCTCAGTCAGGTAAATATCTGACTCTTGATTTCTGCTCAGATCATGATTTCATGGTTCCTGAGATCAATCCCTGCATCAGGCTCAAGCTGTCAGCATGCAGCCTGCTTGGGATTCTCTCTCTCCCCCTCTGTATCAAAATAAGTAAACTTAAAAACAGATTTCCTTAATATAGGATTCCTTTATCTAAAGCTTCTCCCTCAGCCTCACACAGTCTCTTTATTTTCCCACATAGAACCCCAGTAGTTTATTGTCACCCATAACGTTTCTCTCCTTGCTGTAGTAACCAATATCAAAGATCAAATACACCTAAAAATATGTATACAAAATTGTATACTTTATTAAAACCTTAAAATCTTTTGTCTGGCCATATCCTAAAATTAAGTCCTAAGTTTTGTTATGAATAGATTAGGTCAGATTTTCCACTTCCTTAAAAAATGTGTTATCAGTGCTTTCACGCAAGCATCAAAAAATAGTTAACTTTGATCTAGTGATGCTTTATTTATCCAGAGGAGGAATAAAAGTAACTTCAACTATTTAAACTTCATTTAAGACTAACAACAACTCAGAACTACCACGGCTTCAAACAACTATCACTAAAGCTGCTGAAATTTACTTTTAATGTCTTATTTGTCTTTACGGGCCAAATTTCCAGAAGAATTACAATGAGGGGGATGTTTTTAAGTCTGAGCTTCTGCGTTGATAGCCACATGAGATTATTAACACTTGAAATGTGGCTACTGCAACTGAGGAACTAAATTTTAAATATGACCTTATCTTAGCCAATTTCTGTTTAAACGTAAATAACCACATGAGGCTAGTCGCGACCATATTATAACTCATGACATAAATAACACCAATAACATCAAATGACAATCAGCAGTTTGGCAGTAGTGAATTACAGTAAAAACCATACAAAACAAATAAAAGAGTTAAGCACAGAAGTGCAGGGTTATGTAGAATAGGGCAATCACGTTTAACGATTATGATCTCTGAAGGTATCACATATTAGGGAATATTTCAGTAAGTAGTGGTTTACCAGCAATTTCCAAGGTTAAGAGATCAGAATTTTATGATACATTCTGGCAAAAATCCCCTCAGACCTTCCTGGAGCCATGAATACACTGTACATTAACTAACTTAAGAATAAAAAGTAGAAAATAATAAAAAATAAAAAGATTATCTCAGAGTCAAGAAATCCATCTTAGTGTCCCCAAACTCAACCTCACATAGGCAGACAAGTTTGCTTACCTGCCATCACTCCATATGTCGATGGCTGGTTTCCATAATGACAGGAAGGAACAGAATAATGAAGTCCTGTTGCTGTGTTTCCCAACGATGTCACCAAGAAATATGCACACAAACATTTAGGAGTTTGGATCAAAGACAAAATAGATGGGAATGGTAAGAAAATGTATGAGGATTCAAGACACAGTCATTGCATTGCAAAAATACACATTTATGTGATTCTTAAAGTTATATGGCAGTAATTTGTTTTCACTTGGGGGAAATTCTCTGAGTAGGCTAAAAGCAGGAATCAAATTTTGTCTCAGGTAATCGGACTGTAAATCGTCAACATTCCTTAATTAGGGTTGTGCTCTTGTGAGGGTTGGTCCTGTGCTCTTGTGAGGGTTGACTGACCAGTTTGGACATTGGCCAATTGGAAGTTGCAGAATTCTTGTAGGTTCCATCTAGACATTACAGTAAACTGACTAGAGGAATAATCTCGCATATTTCTTGAATAATATGGTAGTATGTGGTGGTCTTTGTCTAAAAGAATGAATACGGAAATCAACTCTTAAACAGTCTTTACTTCTATTTATTCTTCTAACAATTTCTTCCATCATAGAGAAAATGGCTAAGCAACCGATCTCTATTTGGATACAATCATAAAAATCCCACTAAATTCAAATGTTTATGAAAACTCCATGACAATAGATGATGTCTTTATGTTGATGTTGAAATCAAGAAGTTTTCTGAATGCCCACAATCAATGCAACAATTCTAATAATAAAGCTGGTTAAAAAAATTGATTGTTGAGTGACTTGAGATCTATAAATGTTGAACCCAGTATATAAACATTACCTCATTCATAAATAGTTTCTTGCCTTGTGGAATCAGTGTGTATTATGAAAGTAAATTTGAATTGCTAAACTTTAATCAAACTTTAAAGCATGAATCACCAAGTTAACTAAAAGCATGGGTATTGACAACAAAACCATTCCTATGTATTTCCTTACTTTCCCTTCATATCCTGAACATAGTGATAGGTTTTCATAAATGTAATATGATCATAAATTATTGAATACATATAAGAGATATTATAAAGTTTAGAATTATAATCCTTTGAAAATATTGAGATACAATCCAGTGATTAAAGATACGAGGTCACTTCAGAAAGTAAAACATTTACTATTGATAAATCTTGCAATTTTCATTGTACAGTTGACATGTAGAGAGAATGGAAATAATTTTACATTTTAATATATTATAATGATAAGATATAAAAATCTCACTATGCAATCCAAAATTAAAGAAACATGAAACCCATGTAATACCAAATGCACTTCTCATTATATACAGTATTTCTAGTTCCTTACGTAGTATACTATAATCTGATGGAAAAATTATAAAAGCAAATGCTATTATCATGTATTTAAATATTATTTAAATATCTACTTAGAATAGATATATCTACTATTTAAAATATACAGTTAGCTACATGAAAACCATTTAAATTTAATTATAGCACATATTTTTAGTTAAAATACTTTATTATATTTTCCAAAAAATATGTTTGGGAGACTTCCATTACTGCCTTTTTATTTAAATTATGAGAATCTTTGGTAGATGAAAATAAACCCTCTACATTAATAATTTTACCAAATCCAGATATACACTCTCCAGATTTTTAAAAATTCAGCTGCAGATTCATCCCAAAATTACATGTGAAAGAAATTTACTCAATTCAAGACTTTGTCCACTTATAAATCTACTTTAAATACTTTGTTACTGCATAAAGAAAGGGCACATTAGCAACACATACCTATTTGCTTTTGAGACAATATATTCAAATTTTCAAGTTTAATTTTAACATAAGAAAGTTCTGTAAAAAAATATTAAAATTTCATTAGAGAGATTGAAATCTCTTCGGAACTCAGTTTTGAGAGAGTTTAACTCAGAGTTTAACTCAGGCTCTAAATGTTATATGTTTCTTCTAGTTTTGATTTTTGAGTTTGGAATTATGCTAAAAATATGTTAAAATCATTTATTTAATTCATCAAAATCTATTGTTTTTGGTATTGGGAATCATTCAGTTGTGTTTACTATGAGGTATATAGCTGTTTTGGAACATGGTAAAACCAAATAAATCTTAAAGAAGTAACACCTTTTAAACATTGTTTAGACTATTTGTTTAGTTTTGCTCTTTATCCATAAATGTTTACATAAAAATGATTTTTGGATCAAAAACACTCAGACTCAGTGTTTACTTATGTAGAAAATAGATCTTCTTTATAATAAAACCAACAATTACAATACAATGCTTACTAATAGTTCTTTAAAAATTTCTTAGGTACTTGTCTCCTCAAATGTCCTTAATATTTAACTTAAAATAAAGGAGAAAATAAAAGAAGCGAGGAGATTCTAAACTAACAGGATGCAAAGCATCCACCCTGAAATTTTTAGGCCCAGTCACGCGCAGACCAGTATGGGAGTCAGTACCTGTAGACATCACGTTGGTGGGGTGGTTGGAGACCGGGAGGCACTCAGCAGCGCTGTGATGCATTATCAGAGGCAGAGTTGCAGAAGACTCGGAATTCAGAGGTATAAAGGTGTCAGCTGAAGTAAAAGGTTGGCAACTCATTCCCACAAGAGAGTAGAAAAATGAGGAGAACTGCTGCTCCCCAAATCAGAGTTTGATTATATTACTGTTTCAAAAGGCCGTTTCAAATCTCACTACCTGCATATATACATCAGGAAGGCTCTGAAGCAACCAGGAGGGCGCGTGCTGGTATTTATACTGCAGGGAAATCCCTTTCTACATGTTAATCGTCTTTTCCCAGGGGTATTGCTTTATCAATCTGAACCGTCTTCCTCCTCACCCACGTGTAATCCGTGCCCAAGTGGGAACCTGGGTCTGGGGTACAGATGGATGGAGAGGAAGAAATCTGAAACTTTGACAACTTCAGTAATTCAGACATTTTAGAAAGGAATCAAGAACTTCAAAAATAAGTGTCCCTGAAAGAAATAACCCTAAAATGAATTGAAAAATACTAGGTGTCTTTTTGCTACTACACAATAACAAATGTTTATAGATGAGGGGTGGTTGTTGTTGTTTTTTTTTTTGATAACTTATTAGATCTTGAAAATAACATAAAAAAATCCATTCTACAGAATTTTAAGAAACTATAAATATTAAAAGTTTAAATCAAAAGGTCCTTAGAAAACTAAATATGAACAAGTATATTGCCCACTACTAACTCAGACGCAACAATGCAATTTTGAAAAACCATGAAAACCAATTTGTACTATAATATAAATGGACAATAGACAAATACTGAATAAAATTGTAGTACTGTGTAGAGAACATGAACATGAGTGGTAGTATCCTTCCCTTGATTTCTATTTACTAAGAATTAACATTTAGTTAGCCTTTACTAGATGCTGACACTATCCTAGGTACTTTCTACAGATCACGTCATGCAAACCTCACATTAGTGGGAGTTATGTATCATACCATCCTCACTATGCTTGACTGTTCCAGAGGCCCTGAGCATCGCCATTCTGCTCCAGAGCCTGCAGTAACCATGGTAGCACTGGGTGCAAACCTTCCACACAGAAAATACCAACATTAAGTGAGCATTGAAAAAAAAAATGTATACTACAGTTCATACAAAGATAAATATATTAGCATCAAGGACAATGATCATGATTTCTATCAATAAATGAGTGAGAATGCAATACCATTTTTAGGAAGTATGCTGGGAGAACTATAGCAAATAGAAGTAACCCGAGAGGCATAGATATTACTGACATAAGCAATGACCATGCTTCATAAGACTGTTTTGGAATTTTGTGTTATGGAATGCTTCCAGATAACGTGGAATAGATTGTTTCGTGCTAAATTTCATATTGACAAGAATACTTCTAAAACCTTGCAACTTGGACACTTTGTAGTAACCCAATGATATCTCGTAGGAAAATATAAGGTTACTCAAATCATTAGATACTGCTTGAAAAATATTTATTGTGATAGTGACATATTTTTTCATTCCAAATTCTGAATCTTCGAAGCTCTATTAGTTTTCTCTAAGGAGAGAAAGTTACAGGTAAGAGAAAGTATTCATTTTACTCTTGCAGTGTTTTTTAATTTTTCAGACTACATAAACAAAAAAATAGTTTTTCAATGTATTTATTGGGCAATAACTATTTTAAAGAATAAGCTAGATTTATATCTCTCTAAAATAGAGTCATTGGAATATGCTGATAAACTATACTCACCCCGCGCTGTAAAACCTCCCTGGACGACAACAAAACGCTTTCCCTGAAGTTTACCGTGCTATCTAATATTCCACAGTTGCAATCTTAGACAGCATTTCTTTAGCAACAGTTTTAAAGATTTTAACTGTGGTGTGAAATGCAAACCAGAATGCCCCAGTTAAAATTGTATAAAACCAGAAAATAGATGTGTCCACTATGGTCTTCTCACTTAGTTCTACAACTGTAAATTTATCAGTTTTGTAGGCAAATTTAATATTGCTTAATATTGAGTTGTATAGATATCTTACAATATGACTGTTTCTTTATTGTTCTCTATTTATATCACTTTCTGCTTTTTACCTTTACAAATAACCATGCAATAAATGTTTTTATCCAAAATTTTTTTACACAATCCATTTTCACAATATAATCTGTATTTTACAATATAATCTAAATATCCTCCCATAGGACAGATTTTTAGAAGTGGGATTATTGAGTTTGTCTTATAAGATTTTTGAAGTGCTGATTTGAAGGGTACATGCACCCCAATGTTTATAGCAGTACTATTAATAATAACCAAATTATGGAAAGACCCAAAATGTCCATTGATTCATAAATGCATAAAGAAGAATGGTGTGTGTATGTGTGTGTGTGTGTGTGTGTGTATGAAATGTAATATATGTGTTATATGTGTATGTGTGTCTAAATATACATACATATATATGTGTATATATACAATGGAATATTACTTGGCAATCAAAAAAGAATGAAATCTTGCCATTAGCAACTATGTGGATGGAACTAAAATGTATCATGCTAAGTGAAATAAGTCAGTCAGAGACAAATATCATATGATTTCACTCCTATGTGGCATTTAAGAAACAAAACAGATGAAAATAGGGGAAGGGAAGGAAAAATAAGAGAAAAACAGAGAAGGAGGCAAATGGTAAGAGACTTTCAAATACAGAGAACACACTGGGGGGTGCTTGGGTGGGTGGATGGGCTACATAGGTGATGGGCATTAAGGAGGATGCTTGTTGGGATGAGCACTGGGTGTTATATGTAAGTGATGAATCACTAAATTCTACTAATTTCACTAATAGTGAAACTATTATTACACTATATGTTAACTAACTCGGATTTAAATAAAAAATACATTACAACAATCGAAGCTCAGAAATCAAAAGATTTTTAAAGTTCTTAAAACACATTCCCAAATTGCTTTAAAAAACTTCCAATTTTTAAAAATTTTTTAAAAACTTTTTTAAAGAGTAATTTTATGTTCACAGCAAAACTGAGCAGCCAGTATGAGAGTGCGCATGTACTCCCTGCCTCTAAACATGCAGTCCTCTCCATTATCAAAACCACCCACCAGAATGGTATATTTGTTACAAATGATGAATCTACATTGACACAGCATTATTGCCCAAAGTCAGTTAAAGTTCACTATTAAATATTCTATGGGTTTTGACAAATGTATAACGACTTGTATCTAGCATTGTTATATTGAGAAAATACAGAATAGTTTCACTGCCCAACGCCTCCTCTATTCTCTGCCTATTCATTCCTCCCTTCTAACCACTGGTACCACTTACCTTTTTATTGTCTACATTGTTTTGCCTTTTCCAGAATTTCATATAGAATGTACCATTGACATCTTTCACTTAAGTAATATGCATTTAAGATTCCTCCAGGGCTTTCATGGCTTTATAGGTCTTTTTTTTTTTTTTTTTTTTTTAAGCGCTGAATAATATTCCATTGTCTGGATGCACCCGTTGATTTAACCATTCACTTACTGAAGAACATCTTGTTGCTTCCAATCTTGGGGATTATGAGTAAGGCTGCTAAAAGAACTCTATGTAGATTTTCATACAGACACAAGTAAGAAACTACCAAACTGCCTCCCAAAATGGTTGTACTATTTTGTATTCTCACTAGGAATGTATGAGAGAGAGAGAGAGAGAGAGAGAGAGAGAGAGAGAGAATTTCTGTTGCTACACATCCTTGTCAACATTTGGTGGTGGTGTTACTATTTTGGGTCTGAGCCATTCAGGTAGGTGTGCAGTGGCATCTCATTATGCTAATTTTTAAAAATTCCATGATAGCATATGATGTTAAACATCTTTTCATATGCTTATTTGCTATCTATATTTCTTCTTTAGTGAGGTGCTTATTCAGATCATTTGTCCGTTTTGAAATTGGGTGTTACTTTTCTTATTGTTGAACTTTAAGTGCTCTTTTTATATTTTCAATCAGATATGTCTTTTGCAAATATTTTCCTCCAGTCTTTGACTTACCTTCCAAATTAATTTTTCAAGCAACTTATTCTATTATTATTTGGTTTCAATTATCAAGAATAAGTTGAGAAAAAAATAGTTGTTTGTTATTAGGAGATGTGGGGTTTCTTGGAACTCACAGAAATCAGGCCATTGAGAGACTGACTAGAAATTGGAAAGCCATCTGCCAAACTCTCTGACTCACCTATCTCCTTTTCTCTGTGTCTCTCATTTTTCTCAATCGCTGCAAAACAGCCCGGCTGATTTTCTATCCACAGCCACTTCACAAATCTCCAGATCACACCTTAAGCTCTTTGGTTTTTTTTTTAAATGTTTATTTATTTTGAGAGAGAGAAAGCACAAGTTGGAGAGGGGCAGAAAGTGAGGCAGAGAGAGAATTCCAAGAAGATTTTGTGCTTTCCGTGCAGAGTCCCGCACATGGCTCAAACCCACGAATCGTGAGATCGTGGACCTAAAGTGGAAATCAAGAGTCAGATGCCTAACCAACTGAGCCACTCAGTTTCCCCATGACTTGAGCTTTTAGCCAGGCAAGAAGATTAGCTTGCTACTTCTCACTTTATATTCTGATTGGCCATGGCTACAGATGTGTTCTAGAAGTATAACATTGTTCCTGGTACCCACACTTATCAACGGATTGATTTGCACTGGAAGCACTCCATCATTTGTAGACAATAAGGGATAGATTGTTTTATGGGAAGACATTCATTAAATGGGACAGATGCTGTTCCACCATTTTACAAAAGCACTAGTAGAGTAAAACTGACAATTTTCTTGCATTTCCAATGTCAATAATAAAGACTAAATACTTAGGCTTTATTAGTCTGTTAATACAATGGCATCTTATTAATAAAATTCACATTTTTGATTGCTAATATACTATCATTTCATATCTATACTAGCTACTTGTACTTATCGTTTTGTTAATTAACCGTGTATTTCACCCTTTTAAAATTTACTTCTTTACTTTTAATGTTTATTCTATAGAGACAGAGACAGAGAAGAAAGAGAGAATCCCAACCAGGCTTCGAGCTGTCAACACAGATTCTGACGTGGGGCTCGAACCACAAACTGTTAAGATCTTGACCAGAGCCAAAATGAAGAGTCGGACACCCGACTGAGCCACCCACATGCCCCATTCACCATCTTATTTAATATCTTTTTGTTTTAGGGGTGCCTGGGTGGCTCAGTCAGTTAAGTGTCCAACCTCAGCTCAGGTCATGAACTCTCAGTTGGTGAGTTCAAGCCCTGCATTGGCTCTGTACTGACAGCTCAGAGGCTCAAGTCTCCTTTGGATTCTGTGTCTCTCTCTTTCTCCCCTCCCCTATTCATTTTCTGTCTCTGTCTCTTTCTCTCTCAAAAATAAATAAGCATTTTAAAAATATATTTTTATTAATTTACATATTTTAAAATATATTAATTTTCAGTGTGCTCATTTTATGATTAAAATTTCTAATTTCTTTTATTTTAAACTTATGTTGGACCCTGACATACATAATATTTTAGGTATGAGCTAAATAAGTTAACCTTTTGTGCATTTCTTAATTTTAAGTTTTTAAATTTTTTCATACCTAGAAATTTTATTTTTTTGTGGTTTGTTATTTTGGAGACTTAAAAATTCCTGTTGGGGCCCCTGGGTGGCTCAGTCAGTTAAGCATTCGACTTCAGCTCAGGTCATTATCTCGTGGTTTGTGGGTTTGAGCCCTGCATCAAGTTCTGTGCTGACAGCTCAGAGCCTGGAGCTTGCTTGAGATTCTGTGTCTCCCTTTCCCTCTGCTCCTCCCCCACTCATGCTCTGTCTCTGTCTCTCAAAAATAAATAAAAAATTCCTCTTAACATTTAGGCAGCCATATTCATTATGTTTCTAGAGTTTCTGTATAATTGCTTAGATACTAATGAATATTACAGCACAATTTGAAAACTATCAGATAAATAAAAAGAAAAATCTAATCAGGTTAAGATAATAAAGGAAAATACAGCAAAAGTCTTTGACAGGAATATGTGTTAGTCTCATTCATTCATTGTACCTCTTCTTCAATTAAGTCAAGGGTTTTTTCTTAAATATACTGTCTATATTTTGAGACAATAGTATTTTGAGAAAAGCATACAAATCTAGAAAATATACTATTAAGGAATAATACTCAAATCTATTTATCTCCAGATAAGAGAACTGAAAGCTTTTCTTTCTTCTTTTCATATCTATATTTTCTAATTTCTCTATGTTTTTGCTTGAGTTGAAAATGATAGTGTAGGGATACCTGGGTGGCTCCATTGGTTAAGCTTTTGAGTTCAGCTCAGGTCATGATCCCAGTTTGTGGGTTCCAGCTCCAGGTTGGGCTCTGTGTTGACAGCTCTCTCTCTGCCCCTCCCCCACTCATGTTCTATTTCTGTATCAAAAATAAACAAACATTTAAAAACATTAAAAAAGAAAAAGAAAATTATAGTATAATCATTCAGCCTGTGGACAGATTCTAGGGCCAGACTCTTTGGTCTCGAATTATACCTTAGCAGTTATATGATTGGCAATTAACTTCACCTTTCAGTGTTTCATTTTATCTTATCCGAAAAATAGAGATAATACTAAAAAATACTCATTTAATTTAGGACAATGCCTCCATTAACAAATAAATGAAAAAACTCTCAATACATATTAGCAATCATTAACAATTGCCTTTTTATAATAATATTTATGCTTATTAAGTCTACATTCTTTATGAGTATTCCACTTAATCCTGACATTAAGTCAATGAGGCAAGCACTACTGTACAGACTGGGAAATTGAGTCTTAGAGAAGGTAAAGACTCATGAAAAGTCATACAGTAAATAGTGGAGCTGATATAGGAATTCAAGTCATTTAAAGCCAGAGCAAGCTACACAATACTTAGTGCCTTTTATTGTATAAGGAAAAGCTACTCTGCTCTATATGCTCTATACGTAGACTTTTTGTTTGTCACATGGCTTCAGAGAGGAAACATGGCAAAAAATATAACTCTCTAAAATATGTAGTGTGCTATATTTTCAGCATCTGGATTGCAATATCAACCAATATGAATACACAGGTATATTTCATGAAAAATATAGACATTACCTCTTGTGGGGCAATGGACCGGCACTGCTGAATAACTTAACCCTATCCAATAATTCATTCAACTGATGTTATTATTTCTTTACCAACCTGCAATTCAAAGCATTTCAAATGGATTCAATTTGTGGGTATTTAAATATATGAGCACCTGGGTGGCTCAGTTAGTTAACGCATCTAACTGTGGCTCAGGTCATGAACTCATAGTTCATGAGGTCAAACCCTGAGTTGAGCTCTGTGCTGACAGTTCAGAGCTTGGAGCCTGCTTCAGATTCTGTCTCTCTCTCTGCCCCTCCCCCATTCACACACCATCT
Source organism: Crocuta crocuta (assembly GCF_008692635.1). Lineage (NCBI taxonomy): Eukaryota > Metazoa > Chordata > Mammalia > Carnivora > Hyaenidae > Crocuta > Crocuta crocuta. The sequence continues at coordinate 10,771,868 of NW_027531917.1, read as the reverse complement.
CTCTCTCTCTCAAATATAAGTAAATATTTAAAAAATTTTAAATATATATATATATATATACATCCACACATATATACATATATTTACATTAATCTATCTACATCTGTAACTATATTTTTATATTTATATACATAAAGAGAGAAAAGAAATTAAGATGGGGGATTCCCATCAGGATATGAAAATGAATCTAAATTAATTTATTCAGATACTCTAAGCGGCAATAAAATGTATATTCCCACAACTCATAACTTTTGAAAAGATGAATTTTACTCAAAGCCGTTTTTTAAGGGAAAGATTATACAGCCATATGGCTTGAAAAGAAACTCTGTCACATTGGAAGCAGACATTATTTAAGGTGCACATCAGTCATGCATGCCCTGTTTGGCTCTTTATTGATTACGAAAACAGCGTTGAATGTGTGCATTATTCAGTTGTTTCTTACATAAATTCTTTCATATCCAGAAATCAAGATTCTTTATTGCCCAAGTAAGAGATAATGTCAATGGCTTGCAACCTTCCTGAAGATGAATGCTCTCTTAATGCTGCCTAAAGGGTAAACTCATTACTTATGGAAAATAAATGTCAAGGTGAGACACTGACTTAAGAATGATGCTCACCCATAAGGGCCATTTCCCCGTTGTACTACAGTTCACGGATAGATTTATCATTTGTCTCACTCACTTAAATAGAGTAAGTCTTGTCTAAACAATGGACTGCTGTGTCTGAATTAATTTAGTTGGGAAACCTCTTTACTCTGAGTTTCATTTGACAGCATTAATACACGATGCATAGAAGTACATTTTGAAGTGTATAAATCTTTCACAAGAGATGTTTTCAATTTGAACCTGAATTAGAAGTTACATTTTTATCTCTTAAACTCATGATGAAAATAAAAAAAGATTTCTCTTTAGTATTCTTACTGAGTGACACAGACATATCATATGGTGTAACAAGAAATAAATACAGAACACAGCAAATTAATTGATACTATGCTGGGTGAGGCTGCCTCCTTTTTTCATTTAGGCATCTCTGAAGATGAAAGAAGCAGAATGTTACCTTAGTTACTGCAATGAGGTTATTTAATTATAATCATCTGGCTATGGCTTAGTTCATGATACAAGATAATCTAATGTAGGGGGTTGTAGAAGGGAGACAAGGTAAACAGGGGTGCGAGGTGGGAGAAAGAAAGGTGTTTCATTTCCTCTGATAGAGATCAAAGGCTAAGTTTGATTATTTGGGATTGCCTCGGTGTTTTGTTGTTTTTGAGGGGGGGGGCAGAATATGTCAACTAAAAAATTCAGTCATTTCTGTGTAATTCACAATGTTTTGTTAAAAAATTTTATGAAAGTGAAGGTAAGCAAGACTTACTGCACATCACAGTGAGGAAATAGAAGGCTTTCACAAGACAGAGTCATACTATTTTCTGTTTAACATATCTGTCTGAAAATGTTATCTATACCATTTATATCCTCTTCTACTTAACCCCCCCCCCTTTTTTACTACCATGTTTAAAAGTAGAATTTATGCTGCTTTTATATTTCCTATTTATACTTTAGGAATGTCATGAGGAGATGAAGTCTTTGTAAATTTCTGTGTCTTCATTTGAAGAGCAGAAGATGTAATAACCTAAATTTTCTTAAATCCTTACTACTCTGAATCATATATGGCTAAATCTCTCTCAATAATTCAAATGGGGAAAATGAATGGCTTGATAGATGTAGGAGAACCAAATGGCAGTAGACTATATGTATTGAAAAATTCCAGTGATTGGAAGACATTATTCAAAGATAATGCTGAGGATGGTTCTTGGCACATAGGCACACAGTACTATTTAGTGCTCAATTACTGGAAAAGAACATTCTTTTTATTTTTAATAAGACATTTCTAATATGAGTTCATATTCAATACTGTTTACTGAACATCTCGTGCTCGCTTCAGCAGCACATATACTGTTTACTGAACATCTTCTCTGTGACCATTTGTCCTAAGCATTTTGAAATATGTTATTTCATCATTTTATTTAAATGAGTGTAATTCTAATGATCTCCAAATGATTTTATGCCAATCTCTGTCCTATGTTTTCCCAACATTGTTAGATGTTTCATTAAATATGTCACCTCTATATCTTTACTTGAAATTGCTTCTTTCATATTTCTTACAGTGTTACTATCACAGAAATACCCAAATATTCCCACTTTACTTTGAAAATAGTTATCTCTCCAAGTACTAGAATTCTTTCAAAGTAGTAACTGAACAAGTCTCTGGAAAAAAAATCAAGTTTAGTTCTTTAAGAAGCAAGTAGATTCTGTTTGTCTCTGCAAGGAAAAATGGAGAGAATAGATTAAGACAATGTAAGGAGAATACTTCCGCAAGCCCTGAATAATAGCAATTAACCATGTAAGTTTGTACACACACACACACACACACACACACTTATATATATTTGTGATTAATCAACTGTCTAGATCTTAGGTCTCTGAATAAAAACAAACGTAATTACATTATTCTTGACAGAAACCCAGAAGTTTAAGAAAAAATAAAGGGTTCAATAAAGGGTAAATAAAATTAGAATTTCTTTCACTGAGACACCTGCCTTGCACTAGATTGAGTCTGCAAATCAAAACCACTCTGTTTCACCCTGAAGAAAGGAACTATCTCTGAGGATAAAGCCGTTCTTCCCACGGTTCTCAGAGAACATGTAGGGTGTAAACAAAGTCTCCTGACACAATTTTTAAAAACTAGATAAGCTAAATTTTGAATTACAAAGGATGACCGTCTGAACAAAACAATGAGCTCAGCTGGAGATGTTTATGACAAAACTGAACACGTATAAGAAATAAAACCAGTAAGTGTCATAAAACCAATGACATTGATATTCTTAAGAAACATGGATACATGAAAATCAAAATATGAGTTTTAATAAAGTTATATAATGAAATGCAAAATTGATTCTGACCAGAATCACTTAATTACTTCACACTATGAAATAAGATCATTTAAAAATACATTATGTATTAAATTGAATACAATGATATTTCTAATGAAAAGCTGAATCGTTGATTCAGAAGTCATAAATGATGAATTCAAATAGTGATATTTACAAAATGTAAAAAATGCATGATAAATGCTTTTCCAAATAGATTTCCCTTTAATAAATATATGTATTGACTAGCAGATACACAGTGAAATGAACATGTTTCTTACTTGAATTTACTTTAACTCTCTATATTTTCCAAGAGGTCAAATAGATTGGAAAGGGTAAGGGAAGATGAGAAGAGGGCAAATCAGAGGGAGTTGGAGGTAGTTGGGGGAAGGGAGATGGAGGGACTGAGAGGATTAATCATATACTATATGTTTAAATATCCTTGAGAATCTCATTTAATGGTAGGTTGGAACAGGTGCATGGAACATATATAGCAGAGAATGCTTCCTATATATCACATATGACAGAAAAGCAAATTATACCATCATTTGATTCAGTTACTTATGATGGAGGTAGTAAGCACAATATAAAACATTATCAAGAATTTTGTCTTCTTAAATTATTATTCTTAGTATTTCCTTTAGTACATGATACCCATAATCTGGAGAGAAAGTTTAGGGGAAGAAGGATGAAAATAGGAGCAGAACTTTCTAGAATTAGTTACGCAAGTTTGTAAAGCTAACTACAGAATTTCAGTTTACAAATGACTAGTAATGAGAACAAAAGTTCTTTGGAGTTCAAAGGGACTTTGTAATATTTTAATTGCTTCTTTTATATTGGAGAGCAAAGTACAAATCATAATGGTATTGAGAAATAATGACCTAATGGAGATTAACACGTAAGCACCCAGAAAAGCCATTTCATTTTTATTCATACCTGAACTTTGGACACATACTTCTGTTTAATGAATATTGGTGTATTAAGCAGAAAAACATCATCTGTTCAAACACAGTTGGTAGTTTAAGGTTTCATTTTTCTATCAAACATCTTGCAAGCCAAGTGATTTCATCAGCATATTCAAATCAATGCCCAGCACCTGTAAAAGGTCACTTGTAACACTTTGAAGCATAAGACAGAGAAGACTTGAACTTAAAAACATTACAGTGGAATTGTTTTCTGACAAAATAGTTTTTAATATTTCATATTTACAATTTGTCAAATTATACTAATAATTTCAAAATCATTTATACAAATGTCAATGTGAGAATTTTGTTTCTGGTGAAAATGTTTTTAATAATCAGTGAGAAAAGAAAGTGTTATTTAATAAGTGGTCCTGTGACACATGGCTTATTTTTGAAAAACACTGGAATAAGACTTTTATTTCTGAGCATATTTCAAATAAGTACACATGGATTAAAGTATCTGTTATTTTTAAAAAAGCAATTTTCCAAGCAGAATTTATAGGTGATTAACTCATGATATAAATTGACTTAAAATTTTTTTCTTTTAATGTTTTATTTTTGAGAGAGAGAGAGAGAGAGAGAGAGAAAGAAAGGGACAGAGAGAGAAAGGGAGACACAGAATCTGGAGCAGGCTCCAGGCTCTGAGACGTCAGCATAGAGCCCAAAGTGGGGCCTGAACTCATGAATCATGAGACCATGACCTGAGCTGAAGTTGGACGCTTAACCAATTGGGCCATCCAGGCACCCCAACTTTTAAAGAAAAATTTAAAAAAATTCTTAAGGAAAAGATGTGCAGATTTGACTATACACACACACACACACACACACACACATTTTAAAAGGTGTTTATATGAAAATCACCATAAACATACTAAGTTTGATACTTTGAATTCTGGGGAAATGGCACTCATAACAGAAAACTTTCTGTCACAAATAGAAATGCTGCATAAAATCAAGCTTTTTTTTATATTTATAGCTGAGCTTTACATGAAAGAGAGGAAGGAAGTGAGGAAGGAGGGAGAGAGAGAGGGAAGGAAGGAAGGAAAGAAGGAAGGAAGGAAGGAAATTTCTAGATATTAGAGACAAATAGGGGTAAATATACTGGTGAATCTATAGCACATCTGGGTTGCTGGTATGGTCACTTTAAGCCATCATTTTTGTGTTTCTGCCATGTGTGATACACAGAAATGTCTGGCACAGATGTGTGCAGAAGGATTGAACCTCTCCAAGCACTCATATCCATCCTGCGTCCTTGGGTCAGGCCAGGGACTAGTTTGCAAATCCCCTTTTCTCCCAGTGCCAACAGCACTCTGTTCTCTCAGCCTGGAGGGGTTGAAGCTCGCACGTCCCTTTCCTCAGGTCTTTAGACTTCTAAAATATAATCCAGAAAGCTTTTGCCCCCAAAGTCATGGAAGCACTTGAAGAGATGGAAAGAAAAGATGGAGAAAGAAAAGAGAAAATATAAATGAACATTTCCAGGAAGTATTTTACCCTACATCCTAAGACTTATTTAAAGGAGACTGCAAATAGAAAACATTGTTCAAGTGGAAGTCATTATGAGAATTATTTATGGAGAGCTTGAGGCTGGAATCCAGCTGTGAGGGATGAGTAGTAATTCAACTGAAGAAAATACATTTTATGCTGGCACAACTATAGACATAATTAGAAAAGCTGCAGAGAGCGGTGGGAGGAAACAGAGTAAGCAGTTGGGCCATTTTCTTGCCAGTTTTCACGGCCACCAGGACAATATCCTAATTACCCTACCATTTTCAAACATAGACTTTAAATTTAAAAAAATCCAAATCTCACTTTGTCCAGATAAATAATCTTGGATGCGGAAGGGAGCTGGAACTTGTTGGAAAAAACAAACAAACAAACTAACTAAAAAGAATATAACGACCATAAAACCTCTCAAAATCTCTTCATATATATGTCTCTCCGGTATAATGATCTTTACATTCTTACAATTACGTATTTGAGAGGAGTAAGAATCACATCTGTGTCCACGTACCTCCTGGCCTCATCCACCATGACTGGAGAAGCTAACGATTGGAGAAGCTGGAACTTGGAATGGTACATCGGTTGATTTTAAATGATCATTTGCTGTGCTGTATTATCCCACTTACTGAAAGCATAGCTGGGAGACAGAGCATCAGCACCTTCTTCAATTTACATTAAGTATTAAAATATAAAAGATTATTTTTGAAAATGAAATTAATAATTCCATGGAAAGTTTTAAAAAATCAGGGGCACCTGTGTGGCTTAGTCTGTTAAGCGCCCGATTTTGGCTCAGGTCATGATCTCCCAGTTTGTGAGTTCAAGCCCCAAGTCTGGCTCTGTGCAGACAGATCAATGTTTGTTTATTTTTGAGAGAAAGAGACAGGGTGAGTGGGGGAGGGGCAGAGAGAGAGGGAGACACAGAAACTGAAACAGGCTCCAGGCTCTGAACTGTCAGCACAGAGCCCAACACTGGCCAAGCCCATTAACTGTGAGATCATAACCTGAGCTGAAGTCAGTCGCTTAACCAACTGAGTCACGCAGGTGCCCCTGTGCTGACAGATCAGAGCCTGGAGGCTGCTTTGGATTCTGTATCTCTATCTCTGTCGGCCTCTCCTCCATTCGCTCTGTCTCTCTCGCTCAAAAACAAATAAACATTAAAAAATTAAAAATTAAAAAATTAAAACTTAACCCCTTTGACTAGAAGGAATCAGACTTCTTATGAAGATATGGAATAGGTTATGATACCTTATGAAAGTATGCATAAATGAGACATATTAATTAAAAAACAGAAGTAACCAAAATAGATGTGACAAAAAAGAGGCAGATCTTTTTAAATAATGTGGCATGTATTTTTTCCAGTGAACTTAAGATAGTTTTATTATACAATCCATTTTCGCAATTAGTATGGTAGATATCAGTTTACGGATGAGGGAATCAAGTTTCAAAAAATTATTTTAATCAGTGGCAAAAATAGAAGGAAAAAATGATTGTAAAGCAGCAAGAAAATTCATTTCTGACACTAAGTCAATAACAGGACTAGTCCTACATAAAGGCTAATTCACAGCTGCTCACATGATATTACTAAACATGCATTTTTGAAAAATGTATATTTATTTTGAGAGAAAGAGAGAATGCCTGAGGGAGGAAAGGCAGAGTGAGAGAGAGGGGGGGGGGGGTGGAGGGGGAGACGGGGAGAGAGCGAGCGAGAGAGAATCCCAAGCAAACAGGGCTCTATCCCATAAAGTGTGAGACCATGATCTGAATGAAAAGTAAGAGTCAGAGGCTTAGCTGACTGAGCCACCCAGTGACCCAGAACATGCCTTTCTTACTCCCTGGATGTCTCCACTCACAAGTCTTTGATGATTACCACTGGTTACCTCTTTATTAAAATAGTCCCCTTCTCTTATAATTAGGGTGACCATATAATTGATCATCCAAATATGGATAGCTTGTAGAAGAAAAGTGCTATTTTAAAAACCGTATTGTGTAACAGGTATGAAGTGGGTGACGATACAGGGCTCATACGATGTGTGTCTGTCATGGTTGAGGAAGCAGCTACAGCTCATCATGACCGTTACTTGTAAGATTTATATAGCACAAAACAGAAACCCAAATGAACATGTAAGAAATACATTTTGGAGGTGCCTAGTTGCCTCAGTCAGATAAGCAGCTGATTTTGTCTCAGGTCATAACTTCACAGTTTGCAAGTTCAAGCCCCACACACGGTTTTCTGCTGTCAGCACAGAGCCTCTTTCTTCCTCTCTCTTTGCCCCTTTCCTCCTCCCACTCTCACTCTCTCAAAACTAAATAAATATTGAAAAAAATGTTTAGAAATAGTTGGTGAGAATACTTAATTTGGGCATTCTGGTGGGATAGCTTGTAACTGAGAGGCTAAGAATACCTATAAAGTATGGTGGATGGCAATGACAGTCCAAAGACTTTGGAAGTTATCCAGACCTCCAAGAATTCAGCAAATTACTCAGATGATAAGTAATTCCCACCTCCATGGGAATAAAATACAACCATCTATCCACTATCCAGATATTCTACAGTGACTTAGGGAGGATTTTTTAAATATTGTTAAAATATTGATCAAAAAATAACATGAGTTTCTTCCTTTTGTTAACTAAATTATGATAGCTATGTAAAATTGTATTGAATTTAATATTTGAGCTCTAATATTAAAGGCCTACAATTAATTTTTAATTGATGTTTTAATAGGATGTACCTCAAAAGCATTATGCTAAGTGGAATAAGTCAGCTAGACAAAGACAAATATTGTATGATCTCACTTATATGTGGAATTAAAAGAAACATGTTCATAGACATAGAGGACAAATTAATGGTTGTCACAAGGTGGGAGTGAGGGTGGGCAAAATGGGTGAAGGGCGTAAAAAAGTACATACTTTCAGTTATAAAATAAATCATGGGGAAGAAAGGTAAAGCATGGTGGCTATAGTTAATAATTCTGTATTGCATATTTGAAAGTTGCTAAGAGAGTAAACCTTAAAAGGTCGTATCCCAAGAATGAAAAACATGGTAGTTACCATACTAGTTAGTATGGGCAGTGGTGTTAAATAGACTTATCTTGGTATCATTTTGCAATATATTCAAATAGCAAATCATTGTGTTGCATATAACCTGAAACTAATATAAAGCTATGTGTCAATTTTACTTAACTTACAAAAAAAAAAGAAATAAAGAAAAACCAGTAAGACATATGTGTTTAATTAGCCAAATAAAATTTGGTTAATAATTTCTATCAATATATATTTATATCATCTTTATTTAGTAGCATGGGTATTTCTCTTTGGCTTTAAAAAGTCTTGGGGCGCCTAGGTGGCTCAGTCGGTTGAGCATCTGACTTTGGCTCAGGTCATGATCTCACAGTTCATGGGTTCGAGCCCCGTGTCAGGCTCTGTGCTGACAGCTCAGAGCCTGGAGCCTGCTCCGGATTCTATGTCTCCCTCTTTCTCTCCCCCTCTCCCACTCATGATGTGTTTCTCTCTGTCTCAATTTAAAAAAAAGTCTAATAAAGACATTTTAACTGTCTACATATTTCATTATATATATTACTATATTTGTTAATGTTAGCTTATTGCTGAATATTTAGGATGATTTCAATATTTGACTAATTACACATATACGTTCATAAAAATTTATAAATATTTGCTAATATCTGTGGTTACTTCTTTAGATTGCTAAAAATGAATTGTTACGAAAATGAAAATGGATTGTTGAAAAGATAGGAACATTTTAAGAGCTCAGCTACATACTGCCCAATTACCTTCTATGGAGGACCTTTAAATCTATACTCTTACCAGCTATTCTGGAGTGTGAAGTTCTCAATGGGCCCTTGAAATATTGAACAATAGTATGTGGATAGAAAGAATATGGTATCTGATTATTGCATTTTAAGTGATTCTTTTTCATCCCTAATGAAGATGTTTATTGGTGGTTTACATCATTTATCTATTGTTCATTTATTTTTTTGCCTTTCTACTACATTTTGTTTGATCCGGTCTTAATGTTATTTATTTATTTAGAGAGACAGAGTATGCAAGTGGGGAAGGGGCAGAGAAAGAGGAAGAGAATCAACAGTCTCCAAACTGTTAGTGCAGAACCTGACATGGGGCTCAAACCCACAAACCGTGAGATTATGATTTGAGTGGAAGAGTCGGATGTTTAACTGACTGAGCCACACCAGGTGCCCCTGATCTGCCTTAACTTTTGATCTGAGGACATAATATGGAAGAATATTGAATGTACTGTCAATATTATTATATCTATAATCTAAGCAGTCTTCCCTTTCCATTGATACCATTATAACTGACTAATTTTGAAAGCTGGCATACAGGAAGGAAATATTAAAAATGACTAATAGGCACAATCATGCAATCATGCTAGCATTGCTTAATAACCTTAAAGCCAGAAGAGACTTTGGAAGTTATCTAGACCTTCGAGAATTCGGCAAATTACTTAGACAATAAATGGTCAGTTCTGGAAGGCTTTTCAAAAGAAGTCTTCCAACTTAGTCCCACAGTTGTTTTTTGTGAAAAGGACCTACAGACATTAACTGGCATGTCATTACCACCTGACTGCTTGGAGTTGTGAAAGAAGGAAGAGAAAGAAGGAAGAGATGTTGGGCGGGTGGGGTTGCATCAGGGCTCCAGGGAGAGCGGGTGGTTTTCTGTCTGTTTCTTGCGGTCTTAATTGTGGAGAGTATCAGAAATACTCTCTTCCAAGTTTTCTAACAATAAATCCATCTGCCATCTGGGGATGCTGATAGAAGCTCACGATATTTGCATCTCAGATACTTCACACTGGTGAATCCTGAGGAGGCATGCACATATTCCAAGTGCTCAGTGAACTAAGCCGCGAGGATAATGCAGAGCAGGTGTAAGGAGTATTCCATCTGTGCAGTGTAGGAATTAGATGCCTTATTTAGAAAGTGAAACAAACGTACATATTTCTCAAGTGTTTGTTTGGTCTCACTAAATATTCCCTCATCTCGGTTGCGTCAATAAGAGAGAATATAGATAAGAAAAAGAACAGGGTGTGTGTATTATAATTCATAATTCAACCAGTTTGTTTCCTTCATTTGAATAATTGCTCTTTTAAAGCTTCCATCTTTTGGCCTTGTTTAAAGCATAGTCTTTTTTCTTTCCATAGTGGTGTCTTTTGCATCAGTCATTCCATTTTTTATAGCATTTACTCCTGAGTCTTCCCAAATCAGTCTGTTCAACAAAAAACAAAAGCAATTTATTCTTTGATGTGACTAATTTCATTTTAACAGCACTTTAAGTGTAGTGGCTTTTCGGGGCACCTGGGTGGCTCAGTTGGTGAAGTGTTCGACTTTGGCCCAGGTTATAATCTCACAGTTCGAGAGTTTAAGCCCCGCATCAGGCTCTGTGCTGGCAACTCAGAGCCTGGAGCCTACTTCGGATTCTAAGTCTCTCTCTCTCTCTCTCTCTCTCTGCTACTCCCCCACTCACGCTCTGTCTCTGTCTCTCTGTCTCTCTCTCAAAAATAAATAAACTTAAAAAAAATGTAGCGGCTTTTCAAAACTAGTACCACTGCATGACTGTAACATTCCATCCTTCCATTCAAAGGTTTTGGAAAAGTAATAGAGAAAAAAAGGTAATAAAGAGAAATCAATTCCATTAGCTACTGTGATGTTAACTTTTCCACGTTAACTTGGCTAGGTTGTAGTCATCAGTGATCTAATCAAACACGAAAGTAGGTGTTGCTATGAAGGTACTTTGTAGATGTAGTTAACATCTACAAGCAGTTGACCTTAAGAAAAGATGACCCTCAATAATGTTCTCGACCTAATCCAATCAGTTGAAGACTTTTAGAGCAAAAGTTGAGATTTCACAGACAAGAAGAAATTCTACCTCAAGTGTGCAACAGCAACTTCTGTCTGCGTTTCTATTACGGTGACTGCCCTACAGATTTCCAACTTCCTAGCCCCCACAAATACATGAGCCAATTCCTGTAAATATATGCATGCATGTGCAGACAAACATTCCATGATTCTAGGTGTCTATTTCTTGGGAAAAACCTGATACAGCTATTAATCACATTAGTGTTCAAGATTATCAGCCAGCTGAATTATTCTTACTATTTTTAACGACAATAGCTTGCTTCATGTAGCATTTCTAGCCAGAACTAGAAGAGACAAAATGCACAGAAAACCACAATCCATGAGATTACACCGGAATATGCTGGGATTTCAGAATTTAAAAGAACTTAAAGTATGTTTTAAGGTAAAATTATAACTAAAATTAGTCAGGTACAAATATAAAACTAAATGTGCTAGCAACATACATTAAACACATTACAAATTGTATTGTATTGGACATCGAAATATCTCCATGATCTGTTTATGAATGGTTTCCAACTTCATACACTAACATGGATAGTGACATTCCAAATGATCAGAGAAGTGATTATTTCTGGTAGTATCAATATCCTATGTAGTATCACAGTCTAGAGGCCTGCAACTTTTATAGTGGAATAAGACGAGAAATAAATTCACAACAATGCAAGCTTAAGCCAAAATATTACTGTGAAAAAGGATTGAGGTATAACTATCAGGCCGCAAATGTTATCATGATATCCTACAATCTGACCCTATAAATATGTGCCTAGAATGAAGCATTCTCCAAAGCTAGTATTTAAATCTTTTTCCTAAGCTATGACTCAAGTCATCTACATGTTTACTTGAAACACTTTTGCAATTTCTTCTCAAATGGCAAATATTGCCAAAGCATTGCCATATGTCAAATGTAACCCAGGAAATGCTGGATTTTGTGGATACAGGAGATGTTAAAAAGAGGATAAATATATTTACAGAATCCATTGCTATTGTATGAGGGAAGAATCAATTAATATTGTCACATTTCTACATCTTGCAAAGTATTATATCAAAATATTTTTAAAATAACTATTAATAAGAAAAGTGCTAAGTACTTTCTCCCATGGTAAAAATAATATTTTTTTTACTATTCTTAATGTGCTATTCTACCTAAGTATACTGGCAAATTTAACCAAACAGCTTAAACACTTGAGAAAACACTTAAATTATTTCTAAGTCAAAGGTTGCTTACCATAATATCATACGTAGGCTGCATTTAAGTTTGGTATTGTCTGTTTTTACTATAATCTCAACAGCAAGTGATATAACTGGATGTTCAAACTTTATATATCTGGAATAGGACAGAAAACACAGAAATACGCCCACAATTATATGGTCAATTAATCTTTGAACAAAGGAAGAATGAATATCCAGTGGGAAAAAGATGGTCTCTTCAACAAATGGTGTTGGGAAAACTAGACAGACACATGCAAAAGAAGTAAACTGGAACATTTTCTTTCACCACACACAAAGATAAACTCAAAATGGATTAAAGATAAATGTGAAATCTGAAACCATAAAAATCCTAGAAGAGAGCACACGCAGTAATGTCTCTGAATTCGCCAAAACACTTTTCTAGATAGGTCTCCTGGGAGAAGGGAAATGAAAGTAAAAATAAACTATTGGGACTTCATCAAAATAAAAAGTTTCTGCACAGCAAAGGAAACAATCAACAAAACTAAAAGGCAACCTGAATAGGAGAAGATATTTGCAGATGACATATCTGATAGAATTAATACCCAAAATATATAAAGAATTGATACAGCTCAATACCTACAAAATAAATAATCCAATTAAAAATGGGCAGAAGGAATGAACAGATTTTCTTCAAAGAAGACATCCAAATGGCCACAGACACATGAAAATATGCTCAAAATTACTGATCAGGGAAACACAAATCAAAACCACAATGAGATACCACCTCATGTCTGTCAGAATGGCTAAAGTAAAAAACACGGGAAACAACGAGCGTTGGCAAGAATTGTTGAAAAAGGGACCCTCTTGCACTGGTGGTGGGAATGCAAAATGGTACAGCCACTCTGGAAAACAGTATGGATTTTCCAAAAAAGTTAAAACCTATAATCGCATTATGGGTATTTACCAAAAAACAAAACAAACAAACAAAAAAAACCACCACACACACACACAAAAACACCAATTTGAAGGGATACATGCACCCCCTATGTTTATTGCAGCATTATCTACAATAGTCAAACTATAGAAGCAGCCCCAAGTGTCCAGTGATAAGAGAATGGATCAAGAAGAAGTCGTTTATGGCACAAAAACAGACACATAGACCAATGAAATAGAATAGAGAGCTAAGAATGGGACCTACAAAGGTATGGCCATCTAATCTTTGACAAAGCAGGAAGGAGTATCCGATGGAAAAAAGACAGCCTCTTTAAATTATTTTTTATGTTTTTTTTTAATTTATTTCTGAGAGAGAAAGAGAGAGACAGCATGAGAAGGGGAGGGTCAGAGAGAGAGGGAGACACATAATCCAAAGCAGGCTTCAGGGTCTGAGCTAGCTGTCAGCATAGAGTCCAATGCGGGGCTCGAATCCACAAGCCGTGAGATCATGACCTGAGTCGAAGTCGGACGCTCAACCGACTCATCCACCCAGGAGCCTCATAAAGACAGCCTCTGTAACAGATGGCGCTGGGAGAACGNGGTGAGGGGCATGGGGAGGGCACTTGGGATGAGCACTGGGTGTTATATGGAAACCAACTTGACAAAAAACTATGAAAGACAAAAAGAATTAGAAATTTGAAAAAAAGAAGTGGTATATATGCAATGGAATATTATTCACCATAAAAAGAATGAAATCTTGCCATTTGCAACATGGGTAGAACTAGAGAGTATAATACTAAGTGAACTAAGTCAGAAATAGACAAATACATATGATATCACTCATATGTAGAATTTAAGAAACAAAACAAAGAAAAAAAGTGAGAGAGAGACAAATCCAGAAACAGACTCTCAACTATAGAGAACAAACTGATGGTTACCAGAGAGGAGATGGGTGGGGAGATGAAGAAATAGGGGGTGATAATTAAAGAGTACACTTCTCGGGGCGCCTGGGTGGCTTAGTCGGTTAAGCATCCGACTTTCGCTTAGGTCATAATCTCGCAGTTCGTGGGTTCGAGCCCCACGTCGGGGTCTGTGCTGAGTGCCAGCTCAGAGCCTGGAGCCTATTTCAGAGTCTGTGTCTCTCTCTCTCTCTGACTCTTCCCTGCTCACGCTGTCTCTCTCTCTCCTAGAAATAAAAAATATTTTTAAAAAAAATAAAGAGTACACTTCTCATGATGAAAAAATAAAATAAATTAAAAAAGAAAAAACAACTTTATATACCATGTTGGTATCCAGAATAGCACATTATACCAGCGCTGAGCTTAGATAAGCAAATGGACCAATACCTGAGTCCCTCTATTTCCCAGCACAGGATCCTTATGACTTGGGAAATACTTAATGTGCTTTTCTAGGTCCCAGGTTTTGGCATTGACCATAAGGACATTTACCAGGCATTCACATTCACCAATACCATAGGCCTTTCACCTCACAGCCAGGCCTTTCAGTCTTTGAATTAGTCTGTTACCATTTGTTAATCATGATAAGCATTAATAACATATGAGGAGATAATTTGTCATCATCTTCTAATAGCAAATAATATTCTATCAAAAGGCAGGCACTTGTCACAAAATTAGGATTTATTTTTCATTCTACTAGCTTTTGGTAATTCCTGCATTTTCAAAGTTCTCCAACTTACAGAGTGGTTTACTGGCAAGAGACTGTACAAAAACAATTCCATAGAGGCAGAGAGGGTAATTTCAGTAAACCAGCATAAAGATAGAAGTTGTTTAAGGGAACAGAAGAGGGTTTCTTCAAAGATAGGTCAACTCAAATCCTCAACAAATTAGCACCAAATGGAATTAGTCACTTTTCCTGTTGCTTGTTCAAGCAGAGGCCGGGCACTGACTGTCATTTAGGATACAGCAATACTGCATACTATATGAATTCCCATAGGGGTCACTCTGGTTTGGGGTAAAAAAAAAAAAAGCAATAAACTAATTGTGAACTTTCAGGGGTCCACAAGAGCTTGAATCTTCCCAATAACCTGGCACTAATATATCAGATAGATAAAATGCTCATATTCATATTACTCCTTTTGGTTTAAGCAAAGATTTATAAAGCAACCATGCAAAGTCTTAACCAAAGATTCTAAGTCACTACTCTTACTGTTCATTTTTCAGAAAAGAAAAAAAAAACCTTCATGTAAAAAAAAAAAAAAAAGCCTGCAATAGGTGTCTATTTATTGAATATGTTTAAAAAGTGCGCACACTGTTTTGGAAAGGAATTTGAGGTCACTTACTGCAAAAGCACTTATAATTTGACAACAAAAGAACGGGGTAAAAAAGAGATATCAAAGCCATCTAGCCAAAGAGAGGCAGAGAGTGGTACTATATAGTGTTTGGTCCAGGAAAGGTATATGGTGGCTGCAGTAAGCGAGACAGTAAGTATCTCAAGTATTCAGTATTCTTTTTTTTTTCTTTTAAGTATTCAGTATTCTTATGTCAATCACTATGTAATGGATTGTGGCATAAAGACATAGATATTAAATGGGTGATGGTTGCCGGAGAAGATTCTAGAAATGTTCAGAAAGTTGACATGAGGAAACTACTACATTTATATGCATTTTGTCTACCACACAATTTTACCTTCGGGGTGAGTCTGCTTTGCCATTTCTCTTCTTATTTTTCTGCCCTAAGAAAATAGTAGTTAACTGTTGCTCAAAAGATGTTAGAGGAATGGGGTAAATGAAAGTTAGCCAGTTACTGAGAGTTAATATATGGTGCTAAACTTTTTGGTTCACTCATTTATTTTAAAAACAAAAACAAAAACAGGGGCGCCTGGGTGGCTCAGTCGGTTGGATGTCCGACTTTGGCTCAGGTCATGATCTCACAGTTCGTGGGTTCAAGCCCTGCATCAGGCTCTGTGCTGACAGCTAGCTCAGAGCCTGGAGCCTGCTTCAGATTCTGTGTCTCCTCCTCTCTCTGCCCTTCCCCCGCTTATGCTGTGTCTCATTCTGTCTCTCAAAAATAAATAAATGTAAAAAAATTTTTAAAAACAATAACAAAAAAAAACCCCACAAAAAACAAAACTTTGTAGGGGCTCCTGGATGGCTCAGTCAGTTAAGCAAGCAACCAACTTTTGATTTTGGCTCAGGTCATGATCTCATGGTTTGTGAGATGGAGTCCCACATTTTGCTCGTGCTTACAGCAGGAAGCCTCCTTAGGATTCTCTCTCTTTCTCTCTTGCTCTCTCTCTCGCTCTCCCTTTTGCCTCTTTCTCACTCTCTCTCTAAATAAATGTTTCTTTAAAAAAACCTTTCTTTTTTAAAACAATTTTTTAATCTTTATTTTTGAGACAGAGACTGTGCTTACAAGCGGGAGACTGACAGAGAGAGAGGGAGACACAGAATCCAAAGCAGGCTCCAGGCTCTTATCTGTCAGCACAGAGCCTGACACAGGTCAGAGTCTGACTGTGCGGGTCTTGAACTCACAAACTGCAAGATCATGACCTGAGCCGAAGTCAGACACTTACCCAACTGAGCCACCCAGGCTCCTCTAAAAAATAAACTTTCTAAGATAGAAATTGGTCTTCTCTCCTTCTCCCCCTACATACACTCTAGCATTAAATTGCAAGTCTTTTTGCAAACTGACACTAATATTTCCACTCCGAATATTTTTAAATTTATTTTTAAAGCAGCTTTAAGTTTTTGTTAATTGCTTAGGTTGTTTTCTCGAATACATCAGATAAATTGTTTTCTTAATATCTTGTTCAAGAAAGCCAAGAAGTGTAAAGAAATTTTATTAAAATTTTTAAAAAGTTGAAAAGAAGGGGCGCCTGGGTGGCTTAGTCGGTTGAGTGTCCGACTTACGCTTGGGTCATGATCTCGCGGTCCGTGGGTTCGAGCCCCGCGTCGGGCTCTGTGCTGACTGCCAGCTCAGAGCCTGGAGCCTGTTTCAGAGTCTGTGACTCCCTCTCTCTCTGACCCTCCCCTGCTCACGCTGTCTCTCTCTCTCTCCTAGAAATAAATAAAGAAAACATTAAAAAAAATTAAAAAGTTGAAAAGAAACCAAATTTTGGTGCCTAAAGTTGTAAATCTTTATTAGAAAGTTAAAAAAGTTTTATTGTCACAAAAAAGTTCACTAAAAGTCTGAGATAGATAATTTTACTGCATTTAAAAATGAATCTTTAAAAAATGAAATTCAGTTTAGGCAAAATAACCTTATGCACCTTGAATGGTGCTCAATAATATTTAATTTTCTAGCTCCTCACAACTTACCTCTTCCCCTGTTCATCGTAGATTGCTTTTATTCCTGATACTGACATTTGCTTCAAGCGTACCAGCAGGTGGCACTACCACCCACCTAGAGCCTCGAAAAGAAAAGGAAGTCAAGATTTATCTGAGAATGTTATTGTCAGGAAAATAGGCTTTTTGTAAAACAAGTCTAATATTTTTTAAGTAGTACATCTAATGAAAAGTCAAAGCTTGACTTCTGAGTACGTTTATGAATTATAAAGAGATGATCAAAGATACATAAAGAGAGAGAAGCCCCTAGAATGCACAGTGAATATGTTTCCAGGACAAATAGAAAGAGAGCAGATCATTTTGTAGTTTTGCCTTCTGCCTGGAAAGCCCTTAAAGTGCCTTTTTTAGGGGATTCCCAAATATACTGAATTTACTAAGAAAAAATTGTATTCCATGATGAAACTGGAATGAATCCTGAATCATAGGTAAGTAACAATTATTTGTTTCAGTTCTCAAGAAAAAAAAAATGTAACATTTATTTTATTCTATTTAAATAATCTTACCACTGAAACCATAGATGCATGAGGGAATGAAATAATATTTTTAAAACAAACAAAAGTTATACTGTGATGCAAACTATCTTCTAAATTTACAGTATCAAAGCCCACATTAAACTTGTCTGCTAGCATAAAATTTGCCAAATGTCACAAAGTATGTGAAGAAAATGAAATCTACTGAGTGAATACTGGTTTATTTATTCTGTATCTCTAATTATAAATGAAACAAAATGCATGCTTTTGTTTGTTTGTGTATAGATTCTGATATTCTATGACAACACAGTAGAAAAGCCTTCTAGATTTGGGCAGTCAAATCTGGTTCGTCACCAATTTTGGTAAATACATTTTATTGGAACATAGCTATGCTCATTTGTTTATGTGCTATCTATGCATGTTCTCACACAATAACAGCTTCACCTTCATACAGGACCCAATTACCGTGCTTTACTTTTTCATAGGGCTAATCTTCCTCTGATCCATTTGTATATTTTGTGTCTCCCATCATTAGAATGTAAGATGCCTGAGGCCAGGGGCTTTGTATCACTGTAGTACCCCTGGTTCCTAGAAAATTTAATAACACTTTGCTACTCAAAGTATGATCCGGGACCGAGCAACATGCACATCATCTGGGAGATTATTAAAAATGCAAAATTCTAGGGGCGCCTGGGTGGCTTAGTCGGTTAAGCGTCCGACTTTCACTTAGGTCATGATCTCGCGGTTCGTGGGTTCGAGCCCCGCGTCGGGCTCTGTGCTGACTGCCAGCTCAGAGCCTGGAGCCTATTTCAGAGTCTGTATCTCTCTCTCTCTCTCCTAGAAATAAATAAAAATGTTTAAAAAAATAAAAAAAAAATAAAATAAAAATAAAAATGCAAAATTCTAGAACTACTACATTAACCAAACAAGACCCAAGTGATTAATATACACATTAAAGTCTACACAGCACTGGCCTATCACACTTTTAGTTTTGCAATAAATATTGAATGACAGCATGAAGTTAGGACAGAAGATGGTACTTAGCTGAACAGACAGAAGTCAAGGGCAGTAATGGAGCTTCTGGATTAGGCAATGGGGGAGGGGGTGGAGCCCCTCAATGAGACAAGGAGCATCAGGCATAGGCAAATGTAGGGTAGAAAGATGAAAATTTAATTTTGCTTATTTTGAATTCAAGCCTCTTATGAACAGCCAGAAGGTAATTGAATATAGAAGCCTGAAGTTCAAAAAGAGATTAAAATTAGATATATAGATTTTTTTTTTTTTTACAGATATAGGCTGGAACAATTCAGAGACACACTTTGTATGTATCCTAATTATATCTTGGCCAGACGAGGACAAACTAGCGTGCTCACAAAAACATTGTTATTTAAATATTGAACAGGTTAAGTGGTTTCAGCTATAATCCCCATGGATTTAACTTTGCCCAGATTGAGCACACTTCATGATTTGAAAGAAGAAGAAACTTCCTGCTACTAATTACCCAACATGTTCAATCATTTTAGTCAGTTGTTCATATTATTAATCAACACTGGCTGATACTAAGTAAATGTTGTGGTCATAGTTAACTGGTTAATGCTAAGGGTTAGAGACCAATCTGCAGGGGCCATCATTCTGAAGCTCATGCCTTAGCTATAGCTACATTAGACTCATGGCAGGTAATCAGAATAAATATTTGGGGGGCAATTTTTCCAGCTTCCTGAAGCATTTAACTTAATTGATTACACTCAGCTTGTACAGATAATGAGGATCCTTGGTTGTAAATTGCTCAGATGATTATTCTCAATGGATGATGATATAATTAAACAATTTTTGTCTCAAACGAAAACTGTACACAAACAGTGGGCTGCTTCCACTTGTTTACTGATAAAATAATTTAGAAAAGTTACAGAATTTAATTATCAAAAAGTAGCCGTGGTAAGAGAATGCTAACGGATATGTGGTCAGTTTTTATTTTCATTTTTACTATTAACTCAGCAAATCCTTAAAAACAATGTCAGCTATAATGAAGGCAAACTGGTGTGTTTATTGGTTTCTGTGAGTAATGTAGGGAGTTCAGTTTGCTAGTGGGTATCAAACACAGTGCACTTATATATGGAAATGATATGATATATGTAATTTTACTTTGGTATTGCACTTCTGGGAATCTCTTCTCAAGAAATGCTTCAAAATAGAAGAAAACAGTTATTGAATAACACATTGACTAACTGATTAATGAGTCCCCCCTACCCAACCTATTTTTGGTTATTTTGCCATTATGAACTAATCAGCAAAAGAATTTTTTTTCTTTTTTTTTCTTTTTTTTTTTTTTGCCTGTCTCTTCTTAGAAAAGCACAACCAGGTTTTGGAATATTTGTTCTCAGCTTCCTCGTGCAAGAGAGAGCAAACTGAATAAAGAGGAACATCCAGCTTTTGGCAGAAAATAATCAACATGACGCTACCGAAGCTGGCAATTCACTGGCAAGCTCCAGGGACATGGAGACGTTAGACTTCCAAAAGACTAAGCAAGGGCCAGGGACCAGTGAAGTGTGCAGATGTTCCTGGGACAGGAGAGGGGTTGCTGAAGACCATGTTTAAAGGAGAATGACTGGGAGGCACAGAAAAAGCAAACCCCCCTCCTCAGGATTCCTAAGGCCTTGAGCTCCACTGCTCTGAAGCCAAGAACCCATCACCCTCAGTTTCCCAGATTACTTATCCCCAAAGTGCTTAAAAATTCCCAAGGAAGGCAAAAAGTTCTCTGTGCTTCTTTAAAAAATGGTTAGAGTTGTTGCAAGATCTTCAGTATCTGAGACATCTTTTGCACAAGGAGGAACTGTCATAGTCTCACTTAGTGTTTAGGGACTTGATTTTCTATATCTATTAGACATGGTTAATCGAATTCTCCCATTCAACTGAAACCACATGGCTAATACATCAGGTTCTCTTAAGTTTTTGGAACCTACAAAGGTATACAAATTGCACATAAATCATCATAATAACAGCTATTATAAGATCTACTTCTAACTACACACACATGCATGTATGTAAACTGGCCACAAAATATTATAAATATTATAATTACATACTTAGCTTGGCTTCCTTTAAAAGCAGAGCCTGAGACAAAGGCTTGCAGGCAGGTAGATTATTTGGAGACATTGCCAGGGAGCAAGAGGGAGGGACAAGCCAAGTGAAACAAAGAAGGAAGGAAAAGCAGTCAAGGATGCCTATGGAGTTGGTCATCACTCTCAGTGCCCAATGCAAGTTCCAGAGGATGTTCTTAGTTACCTTACGAATGCATTTCATAGCAATTTGCCCAGGAAACAAAAGCACTTCCATACTCCTTGGTCAAGAATGGCTTCACCAGTGTTAATTCCTTTGCATTTTTTCTATTTGGTGCGTGCCAAGTAGATTCTCATGAGTACTTGCACACTAGTTTCAAACCTTGCATGGAGCAAGCATCGTGGCAATGTCTACAGAAACAGATGGACCTGGCAAGTTCAGAAATCACTCCTAGAGTTGTTCATTTGCCTTAGTCAGTTTTGGCTGAATTAATATAGTGCTGTCAACTGACTTTCAATTTTTTCTGTTACATAATTTTACTTCTCTTAGTATGCCTCTCACTCAACTGATATCCCATGGGAACAGTGCTTCCTCTGGAGTTTAGAAGTTCTCTTTTCCAACGTTGGGGTGGCTGTGTTGCTCAGTCATTTTAAATATCTGACTCTTGGGGAGCCTGGGTGACTCAGTCGGTTAAGCATCCGACTTTGGCTCAGGTCATGATCTCACAGTTTGTGGGTTTGAGCCCTGTGTCGGGCTCTGTGCTGACAGCTAGCTCAGAGCCTGGAGTCTGTTTCAGATTCTGTATCTCCCTCTCTCTCTGACCCTCCTCTGCCCATGTTGTCTCTCTCTCTCAGAAATAAATAAAACATTAAAAAAAAAAAAAAGCATCTGACTCTCAGTTTCAGCTCAGGTCATGATCTCATGGTTGGTGGATTCAAGCTCCACATTGGGCTCTGTGCTGACAGTGCAGATGCTGCTTGGATTCTCTCTCTCTTCCTCTGTTTCTGCCCCTCCCGTGCTCTCTCTCTCAAAATAAATAAACAAATTTAAGAAAAAAGTTCTCTTTCCCATCTTCAAGTGCTACTGGACTAGAGGGCAAGGAAGATTTTCACCTTGTTTGTTCCTCATTCTGCCTTTAAGATTATTCACCTCTCAAAAACCTCCTCAGCTTTAAATGTCATATCACCTAACTACATCATCTACACTCCCTTTTTATTGCTGTTATCAATAGAATCTGGATTCATCGCCATTCTCTACAACATTATTCCTGACCTAATTCTTGTTGATTTCAATATCTATTTGATGAATGACTCCAGGATACCAGTCACTTAGTTCCCTGATTTCTCCATCCCACCTCCACCACCAGGGGGCATATATTAGACTATGTCATTATTAACAGTGGTGTCATTTCCAACTATCTCTATGGAAATATCCAGCTTTCCATACATCATCGACTATATATCTGATAACGTCAACATTATTTAAGCCCCACAAGAACCTATAATCCATTAATATCTCTATTTACTACTGCTGCTCTCTTGTGTTCTCATTCTCCTCCTTACTCAATGTACTTTCTTATCGTGTGTTTTGATACTCTCTGGCATACTTCTTCAACTGTCTTTCTCTCCTCTTTTAGTATGATGAAATCATACAGGTAAAGCTATTTTGCCGGTTTTGTGTATCTTCCCACAGAGAGGGAAACTGAAAGGCCAAGCTAAGTGACACTTCACACCCATGATCACCAGCCTCAAGTGGGCTCTCAATACTGTTCAAGAATCATGTATTTCCCCAATCCATTCACTCTCTCATTCAGTTTCACACTGATTTCATGCCATTTCTTCACTCCTTAAACTTCTGTCCTTTCTCATCTTCATTCTCTGATAACTACCTGGCCTCCTATTTCACTGAGAAAACATAAATACTCAGAAAGCTTCCAGAAGCTCTCACTACCTTCTCTCTCACTTCCCTGCCGATGCATCTATGTAGTCTACCTCATCTTTAAATTCCATCAATGGTCCCTCCTTTTGCATTCTAAATCCTATTACTTTTAAACTCCTAAGGACATCTTGCCAACAGGGCAGATCCAGGTTATATGGGGTCAGACCTTATAAATTTTAAGCGCCCTCTTTAGAAAAGAGTACAAAATAATAAATATAAAATTAGGTAAAATATAGAATTTATTTAGAACAAAATAAATCACCATTGATTTCAAATATAAGAAATTTGGGGGCAAATGATATATTTTACCTTATTGATAGTTTAGAAAAGCTTATTTCATCTTGAATATTGGTAATGTCATGTAAATTTTGGGATTATTGTCAATACATATAAAATGTTAAATATTTCTCTATCAGAGATTTAACCCATCATCAAACAAACATGTTCTTATATACCCCATGATTAAAAAGTCTTGGCACTACTTTGCCCTGCAACTACTGCCCCATTCTTCTTTTTTTTTTTAACTGTAAAACTATTTGAACTCACTCTATTTTTCCTCCTCTCCCATTCATTTCAAATACACAATATTCAGCCTTAATCTCCAGTGTCACTGCTTTTATTAGTTCACAGTCAATTGAGTTCAAAATCCTACTTTCTCCCTCTTCTGTCTGCAACCCTTAAACACCCTAGCTGAGCTAATGTAAATTTCATGTCTACTTACTCAGAACTACTGGAGTCAACTCTTGTTTCTCTTTGTTCTTATGCAAACATGAGAGAATCACCTAGGTTCTACCTCCTAGTACCTCCATTGCTACCATCCTGGGCTAAATCACCATCATCTCTTGTGCAGATTAATACCACATTCTCCTAACTGGTGGTCCCTTCCTCATTAGGGACCAACCAGTTAGGTTTCTTTTAAATTAAAAGCCAGTTTCATCCACTCCTTGTAACAGTTCAGTAGCTTTTAATTCCACTCAGCATTAAAGGCAAAATCCTTATATGTTTCAAGAAGTCCTGTGCAATATGGACATGACCTTCTGGTCCTCATTTCCTCTACTCTTCCTTTGCTCATTCAGGCATCCTTGCTAGTCCTTAAACATCCAAGCAGTCTCCCCACAGTGGCCAATTCCTTCCAGAGCTTGAGCTCCCAATCCCCGTGCCATTGAAACTTAGCAGCCCATTTTTACATTTACTCAAATTTTATTTCCTGTCCTGCCTCCCTGGCCATTCTCTTTTAAATTTCATTCTCATCACGTTTTTTAATCATCTCCTTCTGCTTTATTTTTCCTCATAAAGCACTTACCCCTACTAAAATAGTATAGACCAGTTACTTTGGATCCAGTCTGCTATCCCTGACCTCACCCTTATTCTCCAAAAGGGCAGGGATTTGTTCGATGGCTGCAATACTAGAACACAGAAGACTGTCCAGCAGAGTAGGTCCTCAAACAAGAAAAATGGGGGGTAAATGAAAAAATGAGCAAATGACTAGAACTGTCTCTTTTCCTCCTGTTTCTGATATATTTCTCATATACAAATATAACATATAATCGGAATATTCTTTAATAAAGCCTTTCTCATCTTTTCATTGTCATGTTTAGCTCATTTATACTTATGGTAAGTGGTGTTATTTCTACCATCTTAATGATTTTGGAAATGCTATTTCTCTACATCATATTCTTTACTCCTTTTTTTATTAGATTGCTGAATTTTCCTTATTTCTGTTTTTCTTCTCTGATTTAAAAATATATGTCAGTCTTAGAATTATAGACGTTCTATTCATAGCTTAATTTGTTAGTCTAACCAACATATATTTTACAGCCAAAGAAACTAGCTTTGAGCTCCTTCATTTACCATATTTTCACTTGTCAATCTGTAAAGGCAAAGGTACAAAAACTGAAATTTTTAATTATAACTCTAAAATTACACAAAACTTTATACCCAAGCACATCTTGGCATAAATGGGAACTTGGAAGGTGACACTCTTTTGTTATATCATTAGAGAACACTATGTAATTATCTCATCATTACCTTATCACTGTATAAATTACCTTAGAACAATCTGACCACACAGTAGATTCACTTGAGGAACTTTTAAATAAGCAGTAATGCCTGGGCCCAATTCCAAATCAATTAATCATAAAGTGCCTCATGTGATTCAAATATGTAGTCAGAGCTGCATATCAGTACTCTACATCATTCACATGCCTGAGATGGCAACACCTAGTATTTTATTCCCAAGTATCTCCATATTATTCTCAATGTCTATTTTATGTTTTTACCAAAGTTATTATCACAATGCAATTTCACAGCATTCAGGTTTTCATCCTTCATGCTATTGAAATTCCTACTCATTAGAAATTATGTTGGAATAATGTTTTATATTGTAACACAGATATAATCTATAAAGGTATAAATAGTAGTGTGTGGACACATGTTCAAACACTGATTTTCTGGGAGAAAAAGAAGCCTACTTGTCACATTTGCCAATTTCCCTGATGTAAGTATTGCCAGCATGGTCAATTACAAGCTACCAAGTTGTTATCACTAAAAATGGAATTGGGAAAAGATGTGTTCAAGTAGCTTCCATGCACTGGATGGCCTGCTCTAGGACCCACTGGATATTAAGGGTATCAACCATTCATCATAGAATTATAGATCTACTACCTCATTTTAATAAATGAAGAATTCAAAATGCACAAGATTTGAGTGACTTGTTTTAAGTAAAAAGTAGTATAACAAGTTTTAATATAAAACATGTGTAAACACACACCCATACATACATACATAAGTAAATAAGGGTCTCAGTTAACACTATAGGCATACCTCAGAGGTACTGCAGGTTCAGTTCTACATCACTGCAATAAAGCAACTATCTCAATAAAGCAAGACAAATAAATGTTTTGGTTTTTCAGTACGTATAAAAGTCATATTTACACTGTAGTCTATTAACTGTATAATACCATTATGTCTAAAGAACAATGTATATACCTTAATTTAAAAATACTTTATTGCTAAAACATAGTAACCATCATCTGAGCTTTTAGCGTGCCATACTCATTGATCACAGATCACTCTAATAAATAAAACACTTTAAAAACACTTTTAAAAAGTGTTTTATTTATTTTGTGAGGGGTGGAGGGGCAGAGAGAGGTAGAAAAAGACTCCCAAGCAGACTCTGTGCTGACAGCTCCTATGTGGAGCTTGATCCCATGAACCGTGAGGTGATGACCCTGCCCACAGGCACACCTATAATACTTAAAAAAGTATTATGAGGGGCACCTGGGTGGCTCAGTCAGTCAAGCGTCTGACTTCAGCTCATATCACCACTCATGGGTTCAAGCACAGCATCGGGCTCTGTGCTGACTGCTCAGGGCCTGGGGTCAGCTTCAGACTCTATGCTCCACCCCCCGCCCCTTCTTCCTTCTCTTTCTCTCTCCCTCTCTCTCAAAAATGAATAGATGTTTAAAAAATTTCGTTAATATTTTGAAATGTTGCAAGAATTTCCAATATTTGACACAACGACGTGAAGTGACCAAACGCTGTTGGAAAATGGCACCAGTAGACTTGTTCCATGCAGGATTGCCACAGACTTTTCTGGCATTTGTAAAAAATGCAGTGTCTGTGAAGTGCAACAAAGTAAAGCACAATAAAATGAGGTGTGCCTGTATTTATTGCTGATTTGTTTTTCTGCTAAGGTGTGATGTCTCTTCGTTACTTATTAAATGCTTATACATAATAAGATGTTTCTGGTTTATCTATTATGCTCCAGTTTTTCCCTGTCTAGCCTTCTGTGACTAAAATTTGTTTTAATATTTGCTATGAAATTCTGTACTCCTCTTTTAAAAATACAGTTGGTTAGGCCACCTGGGTAGCTCAGTCGGTTAAGCACCGACTTTGGCTCAGGTTATGATTTTGTGGGTTTGTGAGTTGAAGCCCCCATGTTGGGGGGGCTGACAGCTCATAGCCTAAAGCCTGCTTTGGATCCCATGCCTCTGTCTCTCTCTCCTGCTCCTCCCCTGCTCACACTCTGTCTTTCTCTCAAAAATAAAATAAACATTAAAAACATTTTTTTAAAGAATACAGTTTGGCTATTTTTTGCATATTTTTCCAATTTTATTTAAAATATATTTTTAAAATTTCCTTTACACAATTATTGACAAATTTATAATTAACCAATTAAATTTTACAACCAATTAAATTTATAATTAAAGAAAATTATTAACTTAAAAATTAAAAATTTCTGTAGGTAGAATATTGATGCACTTATTTTTGTTGCCATTATGAATCTTTCTCTATATAGAGCATAATTGAAAAGTTTTATAGACAAATAACTTTTTCTTAGCCAATTACATTTTCTAGGTATAAAAACATGTGAATATGATAAACTATGCCATACACACACACACACACCTGACCCTCATTATTCACAGAGTGTGCATTTGTAAATTCACTTACTGAATTTATTTGTAATTCCCAAATCAATACTGCCAATGCTTTCATGTTCATCCCAGGTCATTTGTGGACATGCGTAAAGCAGTGAAAATTTGATTCACCCTACAACACACACGACCAGCTGATGTCAAAGAAAGTCACACTCTGCCTTCTTGTTTTAGCTCTTATATTGTGAACAAGTGTCCCTTTCCTAGTCAGTTTAGTACCATGTGTTTTGCATTCGCGTGCTTGTTGTTGATGATTTGTTGTTTAAAATGAATCCCAAGTATAGGACTTAGGACTGCAGTGCTGCCTAGTGTTCCTAAGGATAAGAAGATTGTGATGTGTCTTAAGGAGGACAAAAGACAAGTGTTGGATGAGTTTCATTCATGCTATTGGCCTTGAGTCCAATGTTAATGAAGCGACATGACACATCTATGACAAAGAAGAAAAAATTCATTGATTTGTATAGAAGGCTTCTTCAGAAAGTGCTCAAGTCATACTGGTCATGCTTGATGAAGTTATGGGAAAAATAGAAAATGGCTAAATTTGTGAATTTATGAGATGATGATATTAAAAGCAACGTTCTGGACATCACTATTGTGAGGCTGAAAGCCAAAATAATTTACAGTTGTGGACCCAGAATCAGGAAAATGTTAAAACTTTCATGACTAGTGCCTTATTATAAAGAAATACTGAACATAGTTATAAGAAATACATATTATATATGTATGCATTAATTATGTCTTTAAATAGAAACACATAAACAAGTTTTTGTATAGACTAATTGATGAAAATATTGTGACCCAAAGCGTATAGGATCTAACTTTATATTTTCCTGGGGAGTAATAGCCTAATATCCCTAATTCAATGCTTGTGACGACTTTACAGAACTTAATTACTATTGTGTGTGTGTGTGTGTGTGTGTGTGTGTGTATAACACTGCATCTAAAGAGGAAACATTATCTAAAGTTTCATGACCATTACACAAGAGAAACAACTTCTCTATATTTATTTCAAGGTACATTTAACAGTTCAGGTAGGTGGCGAGTATTTTATGTACAATGTATGCAATTTGTACTATGCCTGTGTATGCATGCACATGTAGATTACATGCACTTGAATTTTTTATCCAAAATTTTAAGCCTTTCCACATGGTATTATGAATTATTTCTCACTATCACTTTTAATGCCTACTTATTCACTATATTATGGATAACTATACTTATGTAACCATTTCCCTAGTATTAAAAAGTTTATTTCCAAGTTTCTACTGTTAAAAATAATATACTACTGAAATATTCATGCATTTTATTCTACAGATGGGATTATTTCTTAACAGTAAATTCTCAGAGCCCTTTTCTACTGTCAAAATGTTTCAATATTTCTTATAAAAAAAGCTTTAAAAATTCATGTTCCCATTTTTCTCATAAATGTAAAAATGTACAACAATCATTTTGAAACTCCTATAAGAAAGATCAGAAATATAGCATTTTTGTTCTACCTTTGGAATAACAGTAACCCCACTCTCTCTTTTTACATAATTTCATTAAATTAGGATTTAATTATTATCCAATTTTTCTTTTTTCATTTTATAAAATTTAATTTTGCATGCAAACTTACAATAAATTAAGTTAGCTCTTGGTTATTGATTTAATGCTCAAAGTCAAAACTTTTTCAGTTTTAATACCCAGATAATGAGTTCCTAATTTTTATGCATTTCTCACTTTTTTAGCAAGTCTTTTTGCGATTAATCATTAAGATGTTCTCTATCTTTGCATATTTAACTATTACACCTATAAATAATGTGTGACCGAGCACTCATTTTTATTTCAAAGTTCTATAGACTGTTTCATTTTCTCCTATTGTTTGATATCACACAGATACATTTTGAAGGCAACCTGATTTCTGTTCCATTGTACATATCCTATTTGCATTTTTTTAATTGTTGTTGAAATCATTGGATCAAATTACTGGAGTTGGTAGAATGTCAATCCATATAAAAGTTGACTCTTGAACCATGTGGAGGTTAAGGGTGCCAACACCTCATGTAGTCAAAATTCTGAGCATCACTTTTGACTCCTCCCAACTTCACTGTGAATAGTCTACCGTTGACCAAAAGCCTTACCAATAACATAAGCAGTCAACACATGTTTTTTATGTTAGGTGTATTACAGATTGTGTTCTTACAATGACGTAAACTAGAGAAAAGAAAATGTTAAGAGAATTGTAAGGAAAAGAAAATACATTTAGAGCACTGTACCATATTTATAAAAAAAATCTGCATGTAAGTAGATCAGCTCAGTTCAAATCTGTGTTGTTGAAGGGTCAACTGTATTCACATGTGTTTTCATTAAACTCTAAACTATTTAGGATTTGAAAATCATACATATATTCATTAAAAAATAACCACATTAGTATTTCAGTTAAAAGTATCTTAGTTGATGAACCATTACAGGACAGTTATCTCTACATGGGTTTTCTTTCTACAGTAAATTCCTTTAATTTAATTGATTTTTGCTTAGAAACATGGACAGGAAAAGATAAATTAATAGACAATATTTTATTTTATTTACTTTTTAATTTAATTTTTATTTTTAATAGTTTATTGTCAAGTTGGTTTCTATATAACACCCAGTGCTCATCCAACAAGTGCTCTCCTCCATTCCCATCATCCCCCTTCCCCTCNTTTTATGAATTGTTTCCTTTGCCATGCAGAAGGTTTTTATCTTGATGAGATCCCAATAGTTCATTTTTGCTCTTGATTCCCTTGCCTTTGGGGAATGTGTCAAGTAAGAAATTATTGTGGTGGAGGTCAAGGAGGTTGTTTCCTGCTTTCTCCTCTAGGGTTTTGATGGTTTCCTGTCTCACATTCAGGTCCTTTATCCATTTTGAGTGTACTTTTGTGTATGGCGTGAGAAAATGATCTAGTTTCATTCTTCTGCATGTTGCTGTCCAGTTCTCCCAGCACCATCTGTTACAGAGGCTGTCTTTTTTCCATTGGATACTCTTTCCTGCTTTGTCCTGCCCATACATTTGTGGGTCCAATTCTGAGTTCTTTATTCTATTCCATTGGTCTATGTGTCTGTTTTTGTGACAATACCATAGTGTCTTGATGATGGCAGCTTTGTAGTAGAGTCTAAAGTCTGGGATTGTGATGCCTCCTGCTTTGGTTTTCTTCTTCAATATTACTTTGGCTATTTGGGGTCTTTTGTGGTTCCATACAAATTTGAGGATAGTTTGTTCTAGTTTTGAGAAGTATGCTGGTGCAATTTTGATTGGGATTGCATTGAATGTGTAGATTGCTTTGGGTAGGAATGACATTTTAACAATACTTATTCTTCCGACCCGTGAGCGTGGAATGTTTTTCCATTTCCTTGTGTCTTCTTCAATTTCCTTTCTAAGTTTTCTATAGTTTTCATCATACATATCTCTTATATCTTTGGTAAGGTTTATTCCTAGGTATTTTATGGGTTTTTTGTGCAATTTTGAAAGGGGTCACTTTCTTGATTTCTCTTTCTGTTGCTTCATTACTGGTGTATAAAAATGCAACCAATTTCTGTACATTGATTTTGTACCCTGCAACTTTGCTGAATTCATGGATCAGTTCTAGTAGGCTTCTGGTGGAGTCTGCCGGGTTTTCTATGTAGAGTACCAAGTCATCTGCAAAAAGTGAAAGATTGACTTCCTCTTTGCCAATTCTGATGCCTTTGATTTCCTTTTGTTGTCTGATGGCTGATGCTAGGACTTCCAGCACTATGTTAAACAACAGTGGTGAGAGTCCCTGTCATATTCCTGATCTCAGGGGGAAAGCTCTCAGTTTTTCCCTGTTGAGGAAGATGTTAGTTGAGGAGTTCTCATAGGTGACTTTCATGATGTTTAAGTAAGTTCCTTCTATCCTGACTTTCTCGAAGGTCTTTTATTAAGAAGGGATGCTGTATTTTGTCAAATGACTTTCTGCATCTCTCGACAGGATCATAAGTTTTTTATCTTTTCTTTTGTTAATGTGATGTATCAGATTGATTGATTTGTGAATACTGAACCAGCCCTGTAACCCAGGAGTGAATCCCACTTGATCTTGGTGGATAATTCCTTTTATGTGCTGTTGAATTCGATTTGCAAGTATCTTGTTGAGGATTTTTGCATGATAGAAAATATTTTTAACCATTTCTGTAAACAATGTCATTGAAGTATTTTTATGTTTGTATTAATGACATTATTTCCACTATTTCTTTGCAGTGGCTTTTTGTCCACCAAGATGTCTTCATTGTAAATATGTTAAATCGATTCTAAGATAAGAAGCCATAAAATATCTTAAACTTCCTTTAAGAAGCTGTTATTGAATTGTCAGACTATTTTTTAAAATTATTTTTATTTGAGTATAGTTGACACACATTGTTACATTTATTTCAGGTGTACAACACAGTGATTCAACAGCTCTACATGTTATGCTGTACTGACTACAAGTGTAGCTACTATCTGAAACCATTCAACCCTACTACAATATCATAGATTATTTGTGATGAGCACTAAGTGTTGTATGGAAATATTGAATCACTAATGTTACACTGTGTGTTAACTGGAATTTAAGTAAAAACTTAAAAGAAAATCTAACTCTATTTCCTCTACTGTACCTTTTATTCATTCCATAACTAGAAGTCTATCTCACTCCTTCTCACCTATTTTGTCCAACCCCTCACCCCCTTCCCTCTGGCAACCACCAGTTTGCTCTCTGTATTTATTGGTTTGAACAAGATAAGGATGTCGACTCTTAACCACTTTTATTCAACATAGTACTGGAAGTCCCACCCACAGCAATCAGATAAGAGAAAGAAGAGGCAACCATTACTGGTAAGGAAAAGAAGTTAATAAAAAAATATTTTTAAAAAGAAAAAGGAAGTTAAACTGTTACTATTTGCAGATGACATCATACTATACATAGGAAACTCTGAAGGCTCCCCCAAAATACTACTAGAAAAAAATGAATTCAATAAAGTTACAGGATACAAAATTAACCTTCAGAGGAAAAAAAAAATTCCATTCGCTATTGCACCCAAAAGAATAAAACACTTAGGCATAAACTTAACCAAGGAAAAGAAAGACCTGTACTTTGAAGCTGTAAAACACCGATGAAAGAAATTAAAGACAACACAAATGGAAAGATACCCCACATTCATGGATTATTAAATTAATAGTTAAAATGTCCATTACCCAAAGCAACCTACAAATTTAATGCAATCCCTATCAGAATACCAACAGTATTTTTCACAGAACTAGAACAAATAATACTAAAATTTGTATGGGACCACAAAAGACCCTGAATAACTCAAGCAATCTTTTTTTAAAGCTTATTTATTTTGAAAGAAAGTGTGAGTGGGGGAGGGGCTCAAAAGGGAGAGAGAGAATCTCAACCAGACTCTATGCTGTCAGAGCAGAGGCCAATGTGGGGTTCAATCCCACAAAACAAACCATGAATTCATGACCAGGGCCAAAATCAAGAATCAAATGCTTCATTGACTGAGCCAACCAGATGCCCCTAAAACAATCTTGAGAAACAAGAACACAGCTCGAGGTATTACAATTCTGGATTTGAAGACACATTAGAAAGCTGTAGAAATTGAAACAGTTGCCTGATGCTATTATTAGTTATTCTTTTGGATCCATTGGGGTCTTTGTAAAGTATACATATTCAGCTTACTTCATGTATATTTGAAGTTGAACTTATTAACATAAAATGCAATCCTATGGTTAGGTTTATTAATATGCATAAATGACTGTTTCAATGAAGTTCAATTCAGAGCTACAGTGTTGGCAAACCAAAATAGCTAATCAACATTAAGTAAAATGTAACTTCACTCAATTGTTTCCCTCAAATAACACTCTAAGCAACTTCTTTTTTATACAAACCCTACAGCTTCTCTTCTTCCACATCACATTAAAACAATAGACAGATAATGCTCATCAAAGGTGGGTGTGATCATAATGGACTAGACAGTAGTCCATTTCTTTAGAGTATAGACCTTTTGAAGATGTGCTCAAGACAGTTGGTGTTTCCTTATCAACTCCTCAGAGTCTGAGATTTGGCCCTCAGCCATAGTTTCTTTTAGCTACCACTCATGCATTGTTATTGGCTTCTGCTCAGAGTGTAGTACTTTTTATGATACCCTTTATAGTATGAGACAATGTGTAGTACTCCCTAATGAGCGATTGTTGCCATCTGTTTTCTCCACCAATTCCTGGAATATTCATCTGCCCCAAACATTCATAAAATTTGCATTTTAACCCCCAGTATGACAGTTTTTCCAGACATTTTTGATATCTCTCTAGTACTATCTGTCAGAGCTGCTTTGCCAGCCATTTCAGTTCATGCATTTCTCCAGGATGTCACATAAAGGTGGAAACTAAATTGGAGCAAGAAAGCACTTCCAAAAAGCCACTAAGTTGGAAAAAATCCACAATGGCTGTTCTCCTCTTGGCTGAAAACATAAGTTATCACTCCATATTCTTTGTTGATAGGCAATGAGAAAAAATACTTATTAACTGTAATTTTCAATGAAATTAATAATATTTTGGAGATCAACTAAACTTGAACAATGAATGCTGCTCTGTGGCAACCATATACAAGTATAATCAACTTTTAAACCCTCTACAGAGATTACAACCTGTCTTCTCAGGGTTTTTTCCCTTTTCTTTTTGTAGAAGGTAATATGTTGCCATTAGTGGTATGATGACAAATATTTAATAAATAGCTTCCTGGGGAGGAGGGAGGCCTGATTTGCCTTCTGTGGTGTAGGTACAACCAACTATGACTGATTTCAAGCATGGATCCTTTGGGAAAAGATGTCCATAATCCTTCTCAAGATCTGGAACAAGCCAGTTCTAAAGCATCCACTTGTGTACTGGAATCAGTCTGAAATTTTGTTCTATTCACAAATTATGTGACTTCTCTCTCCCATACTGAGCCTTAAATATGCTTTTGTTATATCATTCCTATGATGCTTATCTCTGACAAGTGACATGCTATATTTCATCCTTTTTGAGATATATATTTTTCTCTACTTTAAAACCTCAAAAACATTTTGGCCAGTTTTAATAATAATATGATACAGGAATATTTCTTCAAATACTCATCTTGCCATTACTTTCTTATATATACCCACCATTATGTGTACTTATAAAAGTTAAAAGTGAAATTATATTCATGGGAATTATTATTCACATATGAAAAATTCAATTTGGAGTCTCTTTCTCTGTATAAGATGGTTATCTGGTACATATTTTAGTTTATTTAACAGCTTGCAAATCAGATCCCAGCTCACATGTACAAATCCAAAATTAGAAGAAATGATTAACCTTCTATGTGTTGTGTAATATTTAATTGAAAGTTAAAGAAATTTAATTCAAATGAGCTGAAGAGGAAAGGGAATCCATATTAACTATACTAAAGTATAACATTTAAAATGGAAAAATCATAAATATGAAATAACCATGTATCAAAGGTGGCATAAGTTCAAAAGGCATTTGAAAAAGATAGATAAATAGATGATAGATCTTTCCAATATAAATTTATAATACTGTTGCCCTACTCCTGCTAGTTAGCTATTAATGGACTATGTGGTCATCTTTTTTCACTTTTAAGTTTTCATCAAGTGGACATATTGACCTAAAGTTTATAATAAGGAGAAAACTATTTAAACTACAAGAGATTTGCACTGGATGCCTTTAGAAGGTTCATCAAAGTGCAGATTGCTTTAAATTCAAACATTAGCATTTGCTAACCTTGAATACTTCAATTACTCTCCTCCAAGAGCACTGACATTTAATAGTCACTGCAAAAAAAGGTAAGCCCTTTGGTCCCTTGATTTCCATTTTTTTGAACCTGTGTAATTGGTGCCAGTTTTTATTTGATGCAAAACATATTACGAAATCACTTATAAAACCAGTATGGAGATTAAAGCTCAGAAGCAGTAAAATCAATTATATCTACAAAAATCAGTCAAGAGATTCACAAAATAAAAGAATGTAAAGCATGACATCATACACATAAAAAATCAATATGAAAAGAAAGAACTGAGATGGGTCCAAAGACTGAAATATATTCATCAGTGAATAAATCAGATTAAGACACTAAAGCTTCCATTCTATAGATCGGGAGTGGGAGTAAAGTTATAAGTAATAAAAATATATAATAAGTGATAATGCTGGTTTGTAGGTAATAATTACTAACGAAAGAAAAGAATAGAGAAGTATTTAAGGACTGAGATTGTGGGGGATTGAAAGTGTGTGGGCTTGAGAGTATGGGTTGTGGGGAAGAGAAGGGGAGGTCAGGGTGATATTAAAGAGAAGGATCAATATCTGAAATCTTAAGAAGATATAGTCTGAACAAAGACTTGAAGATGCTAGGGAAATAGGATTTCACACCGAAAGAACAACTGAAGCAAATCTGAGGTCCTGAGAAGTGAGCTATAGTTGTCCACAGAGTTAACCAGCTAAATAGCTCATCCTTGGTCATTTCTCCTCCCCACTTGGTGTCTCTAGTTTCTACACTGGTTCTCCAGAATTACTTCCTGGAATAAACTTGTTGCTTGTAAGCACTTGTCTCAGGCTCTGCTTTCTAGGAATACGGAAGCAAAGAGAGAGCAGAGTGGCCAGGTCAAGTAGGATCACATAGGTCGTTTAAGACCTGGTAAGACTTTGGCTCTAAGTAAAGGCTTTGGAACCAAAGAGTGAAGTAATCTGACTCAAAAAAGTGAACACTGAGAAAAAAGAGAAAGGAGACTCAGTCAACTAGATAGAAGAACTCTAAGGGCACCTGGGTGGCTCAGTCGGTTAAGCAACTGACTTGATTTCAAGCTCAGGTTGTGGTCCCAGGCTTGTGGTCTCTCCCTCTGCTCTTCTCCCCTGCTCATGCCCTCTTTATCTCAAAAAAAAAAACAAAAACAAACAAAAAAAACAATTAATTACTTAGATTTTACCAAAAAAGAAGACCTCTAGGTGACCCTGAGCTCCTCCACATGCAAAAACTTGTAATAATTTCATCTCAATAATCTCAAAAGTTTGTAACTGGATTCACAGCAGTTATGCTGACAGTCTCTCCTGTCTTGTGGAGAATAAGAAAACTGTGCCTTTTCCCTCAGATTGGTATAAGCCTTGCATTCTGAGCCAAGTGGAAAGAATTCTAAGTAGGCTCTTGAGGGTTTGTAGAACTGGATGAGGAATTAAGTGAATTCTGAATGAGATCACTTAATTTTAATTCTCTCAACCCCTGTGTGTAACTACTATTCATAAAAGCAGAAAGCATTTTCAGTACATATAGAATGCAATCCATTCATCAAAATTATGCTAATACCAAAAGGCTTGCTTTTTATTTGAGAGTCCTAGGAATCATTTCTAAAGAATGGACTGGTACCCAAGGCTTAGTGTTTAAGAATCTGCTGCTAGCACCTCTAAATAACATGCATTGCTTTTGATTGGAGAAATAAATGAAATCTTGATGCTTATTATATTATCTTCAAATTCTGTACTGATAAATGTTGTGTTCTACTACCACAGAGTGGCTTCTCCAATATAATGCTGGATAGGGATGTTGGTTTCTAACCACTAAACACAAAATGTGCAGCCCTGTGGCAGATACCATTTCAGTTGAACTTATTTTGGAATATTAACAATAACTTGGATACTAAATGCTTTTCTTCTTTAATTTTTTCATTTGGTGGGGTGGGGGGGGGAGGTAGGAGAGAGACAGAGCGGGAGAGAGACAATCTTAAGGAGTTTCCATGCTCAGCGAGGAGCCCATCGCAGGGCTGGATTCCACAACCCTGGGATCATGACCTGAGCTGAAATCAGGAATTGGATGCTCAGCGGACTGAAGTCACCACCCATGTACTCCCCTATTTCTTTCTTCTAGTAGAGAATTTGGTCATCCAGAATACTATATGTCAAAATATTTTATTTTAATTGATAAATTAAATTTTTGTGTAATTTTAATTATAACTAAATTATACACAGTATATTATATCTGTGTATCTTGTTTTAAATACGTTTATGTGTAATTCACAGGTCAAGAAACATGGAGAGATTTTACCACGCTTGGAAACTCTTTAAAGAGGTTTTATTAATGGACCCTGGCAGAAGGCAAAAGACTCTTGCGTTGGAGACAAAAGACTTTGTTCTGGGCACAACAAGCAATATGAGCTTCATGTTCCTATTAATGCTTGCCCCGTTTATCCTCTACCAACCAAGCCTCATGGGGGAGGTTCAGGTGAGCACAGATAGACGCTGAACGTGCTGTGAGTTTGTGTCACAACTGCAGAGTCCAGAGTTAGGAAAGCTCAATCTTTTCTAAGAAAACTGCAAGCACATTGGCGCAATCTCCTCACCAGAGGGAGACATCTTTATTATACTGTTGGTAAAAAACAAAAACAAAAACAACACAAAAACAAAAACAAAACAAAACAAAACAAAAAACCCTGGCCTGTGCTCTAGAGGGAGACTTGGTCTTCCAAGGCTGTTCACTATACAAACGTCCTTGAGAGTCTGGCACAAAAAGTTACCAGTGCCTCTGTTTGGAAGGTGTCAATAAATGTGAGAGACTCATAACCCCGCATTATAATTGTTTTTTGTAATAGAAGTAATTCAGGCTCATGGCAAAAAAAAAAAAAGCACCTTAAGAAAAATATATAAAATAAACAAGATCCTTTCACACTATTGAGATCGCAGAATTCTTTAACTTGTTCTTTGCAATTAATTCTTAGTGTAAGCATTTTTCTATATTAGGACATATAGATATACCTGAGAATTTTTATACAAATGCAGAAGGTCATTATATGGATATATCATCCTCAGAAGTAAGGGAGAGGATTCATTTTCAGAAATACCAAATAAAAGCTGTACTGTCTAATGAACAATAGGTTTATAACCTATTGGAAATACGTATGAACACCTACCTCTCCCACAATGCACTCCCAAACCCTTAGACCCTTCACTTTCTTGTTCTTCTTCCCTTCTCTGTTTTGCAGTTTGTTTTCAGGGGTTTTGTAATGAGCAGTCACCAGAGAACAAAGGGAGGAGGGACTGAAAGTCTCTGCACCATCTCAGGGAATGTACCTTTATTCCAACCAGGCTACTTTTTGCCTAACATGGTCATAGGTGACATCCGGGAAAGGCTGTAACCTCTGTAGTACTCAGCCAATGAAGAACCAGGGGAGGGGCTTGCATGCTAGGAGACAACGTCTGCTGTAACTGAGCGTGCCTGTTCATCAGGCACTCACTCTTTCAAGAACCTTGATTAAAGCCTTGCTTCACTGTACTCCGAGTCTCTGCTTCCCTCCTTTGATTGGGTCAATGGGCTTATTTCTAACATCAAAATGTATCACATTAATTCTGATAAGTAAATATTTAATTCTTACAAGTTTTTGCTAGCACAAACAGGGCTGTCCTAAACTTCCTTGTACTTTTGTTTTGAATACTTTCTAGAGTTTAGATATATGATTCACATCTAGGAGGATATATGATTTACTGCTGGATCAAAGAGTATGCAAGATTTTAATTTGAAAGCTATGTAAAGGATTTGTTAGATATTGCATCAATTTCTCATGTTTCCTCACTTTTCCTCACAATACCGGGCATTAGTGTCATAGTCAGAATAATGGTTTTCCAAAGATGCCCACATCCTTAATTCTCACAACCTGTGTAGACACTACCTTACATTGCAAAAGAGACTTTATAGGTGTGATTAAGGTAAGGATCTTGATGTCAGGGGTTAGATTACCGAGGTGGGTCCAATGTAGTCAATAAGGGGCCTTACAAGTGAAGGAGGCAGAGAAGGGGATGGGCTGAGGGAAGAAGAGGTTGGACTGATAATAGACGTTGGTTGAGGACCATGGGTCAAGGAATGTAGCAGCCTCTAGAAACTAGGAAACAAATTCTTCCCTAGAGATTCCAAAAGGAACACAATTCTGCTAAGACCTTAACTTTGGATTCTTGAAACTCATTTCGGACTTCGAACTTCCATAACAGTAACATTATAAATGTGTGTTGTTTTAAGCCACTTTGTGACAATTTGCTGCAGCAGCAACAGAAAACTAATACAATAAGATTTTTTAAATCTTTGCCAATAAAAACAGTAGCAGCTCATTTTAAAAATTTGCATTAATTTAAATATGAGTGAACCCAACTTTCCTTATGTGTTGTGCATTTTTACTTAAAGGTTAGTCTTTTCATATTCAATTAAAGATTTTTGTTTGTTTGTTTCTGTTTTTGTATTTAGGAAATTATTTCTTTGCAATAAATTCTGGAAACACTTTTGTCATTCTGTTTTTTAATGTTTTGTAATTACATTCCTGACATGCCTAAACTTCTTTTCTAGCAGAAATTTAAACTGTATGTATAGTTAACTGTACTGTTGTTGGTGAGGTTTTTCTGTTTCTTTGTGGGGGTTTTTGTTTGTTTTTTTCTTTGTTTTTTCTCTTTTTCCTCCTGGCCTTTAAATTCATGTCAGCCATAGAAAGTTTTCTTTTTATTTTCTCTCTCCTAAAATATAAGAAGATTTAACAATGTTTTATTCTGTTACTTTTAGTGGTTTTATCTCCAAATCTTCGTTGTTGTATCGCAAGTGCCTAGAATAGATGCTGGATGAAATAGTGCTCAAAAACATGTGTTGAATAAATA
Source organism: Crocuta crocuta (assembly GCF_008692635.1). Taxonomy (NCBI): domain Eukaryota; kingdom Metazoa; phylum Chordata; class Mammalia; order Carnivora; family Hyaenidae; genus Crocuta; species Crocuta crocuta. The sequence continues at coordinate 10,731,625 of NW_027531917.1, read as the reverse complement.
AATGAATTGATTGATGATATATTTGGATGCAATTGCTGAGGTAAGGACAGAGCTTCAATCATTAAATATTTCAAATGGCTTGTCAGTCATCAGAAAACTGTTCATTGAAAAGCATAAATTTTACCCACGGCTCAGAAGTGATGTTTTATTAATCCTGATACATCATTGCATCTATTTCTCTACTGTCTTATAGTGTGCTGTTGTACTTGATAATACACCAAATCTGCGTTAATTTTTAAAGCTTCATTATAGAATATGATTTCATAGCTATAACTATGTTTATAATTAAGTTATTAGCATTGTTTTTGAAAAGACTTGCATTTTTTCCCTTAATAAATGTAGCATCATTTTCAAAATTTCCCATCTCTAAAATAATCCTGTGAATATTATTTTTTTAATCCTGTAATTATTTTTAATGTCAAGGAAATTTGGTGTTTTTGAACCCCAAACAGAGTTTTATATAAAATTTTGTAAAATAAGATTTTAGCTTTGGAGATTCTCTTTTGGGATTTTCAGAATTCTCTTTTAACTTATGGGTACAGTGTCCACTTACAGATATAAGTCTTTGCATATGTTTTTGAGAACATGTAAAAAAATTAAGGGGTTTTCTGTAATTACATTGAAAGAGAAGTATGAACTTTGTGTTCCTGGATTGAATTTCAAGTTTGCCCACATATAATGATAATTTAATACAATGCCAACAATGTCAAGATAATTTTGTAAAATACAAAAATATACATAAAATCATCTGGCATCATACCTAAGCTTATAGAGGTAAAATTATTTGAAAAATAAAATTGCCAAAATGAATTTGGAAAGTAAAGTTTGGGGAAAATTTGTCTTTCTAGGTATTATATTATGATGATATCTTTACTAAAGAAATAAAATATGTAAACAAGCATAAGAATACTACAATGGAACACATAGTTAGCTTGAAATAGAATCTATTCTGTTAATATTTATATAATTGAGTTTGTAAATATGTAATTTATAAATCATTAGGAACCAAATAGTCAATAAATGGTTTTGAAACAACTGACTAGATTTTTTTTTGTTTGTTTAAACAAACCTATTTATACTCTCTTTGTGGTGAGCCCTCAAGATTTCATACCTGATCCCTGGAAACTAATTATAATGAAATATCCTTCTCATTATTATGCTGTGTTATGGGGCCCAGCTGACTTTAAAATAGGGCAATCAATGATTCAGGTGAACCTAATCTAATCACAGGTGCTTGTTGGAAAGTAGAGCTTTCCACTACAGTAGAAAAGAGAGTCAGAAATATCTCAAGAACATGGGGCTCAACTTCCTGGTTTGGACAGCTGACCAGTTCCTTAAGAAAAAGTGAGGGTGGTCTTAAGGCTCTGAAAAAGGTCCCCTGGCTGAGAACCAGAAAGTAAATGGGAACCACAGCCCCACAACTGCATGGAACTCAATTCTACCAACATCCCAAATGAACTTGGAAGAATTCTCCCCTAAGCCTCCAGATAGGAGCCCAGCCCAGCCAATGCCTCCAGAGACCCTAAACAGAGAATCCAGTTGAGTCTACCGACACATTTGACCTACAGAGCCATCAGCTAATAAACTCTTGTTGCTTTAAGCTGCCATGTTTGTAGTAATTTCTTATGCAGTAATAGAAAGCTTTGTGGCCTAAAATGTGTTTTTGAAAAGTTTTTATGAAAATGTTTATGCTATCCTTAAGTGGAAATTATAGGATCCATACCTCACATATCATTTATATTCATCACCCTAGAAAAACATAAAAATATATTTACAAAAATGTATATAAATTGTGATTTATGTAATAAGGAGACAGAGGTTGTACTCATCTTTCAGAGAGTAAGATGAACCTCCCATAGCCGCCTCTTTGAACTATTCATTACTCACAGCTGCTATTGAAGAGCTAGGCTTTTAGATGTTTCCGCCTGTATGCACCCAATACAAGCCAAACCAATCAAATCCTCAGTCCTTGGAAATTTGAAACTGGAATTGATGATAAAATTAAGAGTGGGCCAGTCATTTTCTCTTGCACATATTTACTTTAGTATTAAAGCAGCAAGAACAAATTTACAGAGAAAGGAAATAAAACTGGCACGCAGAAAAGGAGGAACAAGAGCTCTATAGCTCCTGATTCTTCCTGAATAAGCATCTTCTGTCTTTGTTGGCTGTGGGTTTCATAAAAGTCCCTGCATCAGTTCAATCAGTGCCCCTTTTGGCATTAGGCTGTTTCAGAAGGCTTAGGTTTCTAACAAGCAATTTACAAAAAGATGGTGAATAATTTTAATTTTCTTTTGTATATGTTTTAATCATCCCAAAATGTTATATGAAAGATATAGAACTTTTATAATCAAGCAAAAATGATTTTCATTTAAAATTTGTCAGAAATATGCAAGAAAAAAATTTTAAATCAAGCAATATACCTAGACAATCAAAGTAAAAACGTTATACATATTTATAATGTATTTAAGTCCCAAAGATTTGAGGTGGCTTAGAGTAAAATATACATACTGTAGCCAAAATTCATTTCAAAAAAGTAAAAATTAAGCCAATTATAGAGTTGGTAGATATCACGCCAGGAATCTAGAATAAGAAAACCATAGCAACTGAACAAAAAATTTGAGTTTCCTAGCAGTCAAGGGGGAGAGAAAGCACAAGAGTGATTTTCTACATGTTTTATGATTTAAAAAAGCACCCCATTCTTTAAAAGAGGCAATATCCCTTCTGATTTTTAAGTCTGAATGGAATTTCTTTCATATATTCTCTTCTCGAATTATTGAAAATAAACATTAGAAAACTAAAAAAATGTCATCTAAGACTATAATTTGATATCTAGAAATTTGTGTCTTTTCAAGATAAAGCAGTATGTCTTGGATCAGATAGCAATAAGATTGGTAAATGATGCAGAAATATTTTTTTACATGACTGCCTATTTTATAATATTTAAATTGTCATTTATGGACATCTTTTCTCAGGTAATACAAGTGAGCAGTCTTATACACAGCTTTGCAGTTATATAAGCATAAAACTTGGAAAAATCCAAGGGATCATTGCTTGACATGCGTTTTGTTTCACTTTTCTCGAAAATAACTTGGCTCCTAATTTGGTCTTGAATTGATGGTTTCTACTATTATCCAATAAGACAGTTAATCTCTCTATGAGCATCTGGAGTTCAAACATTTTGTGTTCTTGATTAAAGTGAGAGTCATGTGCTTTAAAGGGCAGGTGTGCAAGCGGTAAGGTAACAACCACATGATAAAAAAAAAAAAAAGATAGGAACTTATTTGTATCCTTGCCTAAGTAGAGGGTACTTCCATCTATCAACCTTGGGCAAAGTGGAGCATGTGTTAATAAAGACAAAGATAACGCAGAGAGTACAAATGTAGACTCAGAGAGTGAATACATGCTGCTGAAGCATTAGAACTAAAATTCTTCAAGATGAACCTGTGAGAAACATTTTTGGTTTGTTGCTAAAATATAAAATCCAAAGTGGTGGGAAATTTCTGGGAAATGACATACATATGTGCAGTGAACAAGAGAGTATATATTGACCTGAATCTTAGCCAGCTTCACAAACAATTGTGGTTTTTGTTGTTGTTTTTTTTTCCCCTTAGCAGGACATAAAGCTCCATTTGAATGTTTCTAGGGCTGAACTTTCAAGGGCACTAAGGAAAAGCTATGGTTTCATTTCTGTTCCACAGACATCACCTTTCTATTACTGCCAAAAGCCAAGATCATGAAGGTGGTTTGGACAAAGGCCCAGTGTAATCATGGCTATGGCAGGTAAAGTGAAACGTTTAATTATAATCCTCATTTTCCAAATGCCTTCTTCACTAAATGGCTGATCAAACATGAACTCAGGCTGCTGGGGATGTATGCAGACAGATGAAGGAAATTAAAGAAACAAGCCTGGTTGTGTAATTCTTAGCTGAATGAAAATCATTCTTGAGCAAATATGCAAGAGTGAAAATGAAGGATAAATATGAAAGGGAGAGAATACAGAGACTGAGATTACATATGGCTTTCACTGACAATATGACATTGACAGTAATAGAAAGTGAGAAGAGATAAGGATTAAATTTTAATATGCAGGGACTATGCCAAGGCAGTTGCCACAAGAATCAATAAAGCATGGCATGATATTAAAATTCTTGTGAAAAAAGTTAGCACAAATCAATATGGGGACAAAGCTGATGGGAACTCTTTGTACTTTAAGAGCTGAGAGAGTAAGAAATGAGTTGGGAAGCACTAATATAAGAAAAGCAAAATTATGATCATTTATTTGTAAAGTCAGAAAATACTGGATATAAAAATAGAAATATAAAAATATGCCTATCCCATGGTCCAACAATTCTTAGAATTATCTATACACATTAATAATAGATAAGAATATATGTATATATCAGTGTATATATGTGCATATATATAGGTATAGGTATATCTATATACACACATATACAAAATATATACTAATGTACATATATATCTGGATTTCATTGCAGTATTACTTGTATTCGCCAAAACTTGTAATAATCTAAAGTATCAATGTTATATATGTTTTTAAAGGAAATGAATCATATGTAATAAACTAATTTTAAGTAAAAAAAGATCACCCACTGATATTAATAAAAATGCATATACATTTTTATGTACATTTATAGAGATTTGTAAAAATAGATATGCACATTACTATGCATACTGCTGTATCTATATAAGTAGAGGAGCAAATGGGTAAGGATATCTAACTCTTACCAGTTGTTAACTTCGAAGATGTCAGTGAAGCAGCAAAAGGAAGAGATTTCATTTCCTTATGCACTTTTTAAAAGGGCTAACAGCACGGGTAAATGTTTACTCTTTATGAATTTCTATATTTTTGATATAAAGTGATTTTGAATTATGTGTCCATCTATACATTAGTTATTTAATTTCCTTAGACTGTGTGATTGGATTTCTTATGATGTTATGAGACAAACATATCTAATATATCTTTCACTGAAGGAAGATCATGATTTTTACATAAATATATAATTTGGGTGTTTTATCGCTTAATAAGAACATGGCAGAAGAGGACAAGGATTTAGGAAAGCTTCATTGAATACACACAGACTCTAATGCCAGTAAAACAATGACTATTTCTTTAAAATATCAAAAAGGGGCAAATCAATGGAAAGCAAATTCAGAGGACCTAAAAGGAAATGACAAGAAAGCCACATTCAGAAACTATGAGATGTGTTGATTTATAAAAGTCATACCCAAGAAGTCCTCAGAGGATTTGTTGAGTTATTGAATGGACTGTCACAAGATTGATGGAAAGTGAGCCCCGTTATGTGCTTGCATGTATAAGAACAAAAATAAAAGCTTTAAGAAAAACAAAGATAAAAGATGCTTTAAAATCAATATAAAGTAGGATAAAAGGGTAGATGAAAAGGTGCCAAGCCACAGAAAATGAAAAGGGTAGATGTAAGCTGTGTGATTTCCACTTGGCAGAGAATATAAAAAGGTAAGTGGCAAGCTACAACTACACAAAAGCCTTACCTAAAGGGAAAATCAGAGGGGTCACAAGCATCAGGACAACCATGACCCAAGAGCCAAGGAAGCGACAAGATGCTGCACATTCATCAATGTAAGAGAAGTTGATTAGTGAGTGAATCATTTTCATCCAATGAGAAACAAACAGGAGACATCAAAAGACTAATAAAATTATATCTCTGTCTTATTAATCAGCATTTTCAAAGAAGCTCATTTGTGAAGAAAGCTTAAGAAAAGCTTGGCACCCAATAGAGAACTATTTTAAGAACCTCTCTAAGTTGTAAAACATTTGAGATTCTATGGATTTTCTTATAGAGCCTGTCTCACACTTTATAAAAATTACATACCCATGGAACACGCAAGACCCTTTCATAAAAAAATATTTTACTCCTGGGGCATAATCAGTTGAGCATCTGACTTCAGCTCAGGTCATAACCTGCTCAGAGCCTAGAGCCTGCTTCAGATTCTGTCTCCATCTTTACCCTTCCCATACTCATGCTCTGTCTCTGTCTCTCTCTCAAAAATAAACAAACATTAAAAAACAATTAAAATTATTTCACTCCTAGTTTGGCCTATCTAATGTTCTTTGCTTCATTTGTTTTTTCTTCTATTTAACTCCTGGCTTTGGATGACCACGCCTTATTTCTTCAAATCACAAATAAATATTTTGTAAAATATTTCACTGCTCTCTTCATTATGCTGATAGCCAACTTACATTTTTCAATTAAAATTATTATGAAGAATTCTCTCAATTATAGAAGAGTTGAAAAGTATCACATCCCTTCACTGCAAGGTGGAAGTAAAAAGAAAAGTTGATAAGGTTTTAAAACATTGAGTAAATTTGTCATTTGGAAAGTTCCACAAATGAAGTAATTTTTAATAAAAACTAGTGAGTATATGCTAACAGAAATCAATCAAAGAAAGGTAAATATCATATGACTTCACTCATATGTGGAATTAAAGATACAAAACAGATGAACATAAGGGAAAGAAAGAAATAACATAAAAATAGGGAGGAAGACAAAACATAAGAGACTCTTAAATATAATAGAGAACAAACTGAGGGTTGCTGGAGAGGTTGTGGGTGGCAGGATGAGCTAACTGGTAATGGCATTAAGGAAGACACTTGTTGGGATGAGCACTGGGTGTTACTTGTAGGGGATGAATCACTGGAATCTACTCCTGAAGTCATTATTGCACTATATGCTAACTAACTTGGATGTAAATTTAAAAAAATAACTAATAAGTCGAGGCGGATGTAGTAAAAGTATTGTTTGATGTTTGACTGCATCTTATATGAGGCACTTAGCCTCAGTGATGAAAACAAGGAATCAGAGACCTGCTGTAGAACTGCTACAGCCTTTGGGCTGTGCTGAAGTCCACCTTCTTGCTCTACCTTGCGTAGCAGCATTAGTGAAGCTTCTTAGGTGTGAGAGTCATTAATGGGGTGAGAAGTGAGTGAATGACCAAAATAATAAAGAGATGATCTGAAGTTAACATAAATCCAAATAAATGAAATACATTTGTACTATGCCGTACACTAGGGATACAGAGGTAAACAATGGGTGGGCTTTCCATAAAGCCGCATGAAAAGAAAGACCCGTGAACAGAGATAACTGTCATAGAACATGGAAGAGTGAGATCTCTACTAAAGAAGTATGGTGGGAATGAAGAGACATTTCTCATCTATTTGATTTGCAGTCTGGGTCTGATTCCCACTTTTCTCCTAAACATTCTTTGCTCACTCAAGGTGCATGGCATTCTTGGTATCACATGCTATAAGAAATGTCTTCCTCCCTGGATTATTTAACAATCCTTCGTTTTCTTTTAGATCCCAGTCCTCTTTAACTCAATATTCCTCAAAGCTCATTCCCAAACTGTGACTGTCTAGATAGCACACTACCATATTATAGTGTGTTTTGGGGGTGGTTTGGGGGAGGATAGACTCAGTGGAAGCAGAATATGGGAAGATCATTTAAAAAGTTGTTGTAAAAGTCGAGACATGATATGCAAGAAGACCTTCATGATTGTGTCATTAAAGTGGCTCTTGAAACTTAAGTAGAATTTCAACAGGTAGAAAATGGGGGAAACATGCTAATATTTTTTTTTTAATGTTTTATTTATTTCTAGGAGAGAGACAGCGTGAGCAGGGGAGGGTCAGAGAGAGAGGGAGTGACAGACTCTGAAACAGCCTCCCGGCTCTGAGATGGCAGTTAGCACAGAGCCCGACGCGGGGCTCGAACCCACGAACCGCGAGATCATGACCTGAGCGAAAGTCGGACGCTTAACCGACTAAGCCACCCGGGCGCCCCGGAAACATGCTAATAAAATGGATGTAATGTTTCAATTCATAGAATCACTGTGAAATTGACTGGCAGAAATAGGTGCAAAACATATTTCAGATCTCGACCTGAACTTTTAGGAAATTATTGGTCATTTAAAATGTCCTGATATCATGAGGAAAAAAGTTTGCCATGAATCCACAGGTGAAATTTACTCAAATTCCAAATCTCAGTGTCATCTTGGATTCATTGTCACTGAAAGCAATGAGAACTAATAAAGCAGTCTTTAAGTTAAAATTCTAGGAATCTACAAAATTTTCACGCCAAGAGATAAAGTGTTCGTATTTTAGAAGAAGGCTTTCCTCAAGGAATGGTTCATCTTATTAAGATTTTGATGATCTGGGGGCACCTGAGTGGCTCAGTTGGTTGAGCATGTGACTATGGCGAAGGTCATTATCTCATGGTTTGGTTCGTGAGTTTGAGCCCCACACTGGGGCGCCTATCAGCCTGTCAGTGCAGAGCCAACTTCAGATCCCCTGTCTCCCTCTCACTGCGCTTGCCACAACTTCCCTCTCCTAAAAAAAAAATAAATAAATAAAATAATAAAATAAAATAAAATAAAAATAAAATAAAATAACAGATATTTTTGTTCTATTAATAAGTAGAGAGAGAGAGAGATGCAATTTATTTTTTTCTCTTTTGGAGTACCTTCATTCTTCCTAATCAAGAATTAAGTCAAGCAAAATCTGTTTCTCTTTGAAACTTTTGTTTTTAAGGTTTATGCTTCTTTCCAATCCTTGTTTTTCACTGACTTTGAAACATGTACAAATTATAGTTAGGCCAGAGATAGATAAATATAATTTTAATTGAACTGAATTATTTACAGTTGAAATTTTGTGGGAGTACATATATATGAATTTTCTTTGCCACTTAAATTCTTAAAAATTAAAAATTTGAATATCCACTTGTTTATTCGTTCAAGTATTTATTAAAAACCTATTATACACCAAATAATATCTGTTTAATATCATAGGTAACCCCTTCCGTCTTTTAAATTTGCTGCCATTTTAAATTTCCTTGAAAAACTGAAAATCTGGGATGCCTGGGTAGCTCAGTTGGTTAAGGGTCCGACTTCAGCTCAGGTCATGATCTCACTGGTTTGTGGGTTCGAGCCCCGCATCGGGCTCTGTGCTGACAGCCAGCTCAGAGCCTGGAGCCTGTTTCAGACTCTGTGTCTCTCTCTCTCTGACCCTCTCCTGCTCACGCTGTCTCTCTCTCTCTCTCAGAAATAAATAAAACATTAAAAAATATTTTTTTAAAAGAAAAACTGAAAATCTGAATCTTTTTTCCTTGTTTTGGCTCTAACAGTATGCATATACTATACTTCAAAAAGTGGTGGGGTGCCTGGGTGGCTTGGTCGGTTGAGCGTCCAACTTTCGCTTAGGTCATGATCTCGCGGTTCGTGGGTTCAAGCCCCGCGTCGGGCTCTGTGCTGACTGCCAGCTCGGAGCCTGGAGCCTGTTTCAGTCTGTGACTCCCTCTCTCTCTCTCTCCTAGAAGTAAATAAAACATTAAAAAAAAAAAAAAGTGGAAACTAGAAACTTAAGTCTTCAAATCCCAGCCCCTGTCCTCCGTTTTTAGCCCTATGTAAGACTTAATAAGCTCTAATGCTTTTCCTTTCTCCCTGTAGCTAGTTCTGTTTTGGTGCTTTGCCCGTCCATGAATATCTACTGCAGAATATCTAATACTGCCTTATTAAAATTAGACTCATACCCCAGTGAAGTTTTGATGAATGCCTATTTTAAAAATATCCATACATCATTCTGGGATTAAGTGCTCTTAATAACCCCCAAATGACTGTAAAATAATAATCTACTCTTCCTAGAATTTGAGATATTCCACAAAGTAGCACATTTTTCCTAATATACCTTTATTTCAGTCCCTTTATTTTCTGTCGCTTTCTTCTGTGCATTTTCTTCGTAGGAACAAACTTAGCTCTTTTCTTCTTCTAAGACCTTTCTCGGGTGTCTACTCTTCCAAGAAAGTCTTCTTTGACCACCACACCTAAGGCCTGTCTTCTCTGATCCGTTTCCTTATACTGATCATGTTGTATTGACGGGATGTGTATTTGACTCCAGACAATAGTAGACTAAGAATTCATCCATGTGGGGAAAATTTCTTATCTATTTGTATATGCCTAGACACACAATACTTTATTATATGCTTGATTATATTTACAATTTGCTGGCTTTATAATCGATAGTATTTATTTGCATGTAGATAAATATATTAGCCACTAGATGTCGCTCTTAATCACCATGATACTTTGGATAAGTCCACAAAGCCTTACGTACAATTTTGAAATCCAAAATCTCAGAAAACCAAGAATTACCCTACGTGTATTCCAGGAGGGCAAAACCTGACTTGGCCCGAACTTATTTTGTGACAATATTGGACTTGATTTGATAATAGACTATTTACAGTGTGCCTTTTCCCCTTAGGGTAAATATCAATGATTCATTACAAGGTGCTACCCAAACCCCTTGGGGGTGGGTAATGTAACATTTGTAATATTTGAAATATGCTTCAAGTTACATTTCTCAAAGGCTATAATTTTTGGAAAACATCTGGCCCAATTATTTTTTAAGACTCTTATTTTTTCCTCTGCTTTGGGAAATAATTGGCAAATATAATTGTATATATTTAATGGGGCGCCTGGGTGGCTCAGTCGGTTAAGCGTCCGACTTCAGCTCAGGTCATGATCTTGCAGTCTTGAGTTCAAGTCCCGCCTTGAACCTGCTTCAGATTCTGTGTCTCCCTCTCTCTCTGCCCCTCCCCTGCTCATGCTCTGTCTCACTCTGTCTCTCAAAAATAAGTCAATGTAAAAATAAATAAATAAATAAATAAATAAATAAAATGAATAAATATTAAGATTTTTTTATTTGATGATCATGATGATTTGATATACATGTACATTATGGAATGACCACCAAGATCAAGATAATTAGCACATTCATCATCTCACATAGTTATCTCTGTGTGTGTAGTGAGAACACTCAAGATTTCCTCTCAGTAAGTTTCAAGTATACAATACCGTATCATTAACTATCATCATCATGCTGTGCTGCACACTAGATCCTCAGAACTTATTCATCTTATAATTGAAAGTTTGTACCCTCTGACCTACATCTCCTTATTTCCCCCTCCTCCCATCCCCTAGGAAACACCATTCAATTCTCTGTTCCTATGAAATCAGCTTTCTCTTTTAGATTCCACATATAAGTAGAACCATACAGTATTTGTCTTTCCCTGTGTTGACCCAATAGTTATGGATAGATGATTCTTGTCCTGCAACAGCACTCCCTTCATTATCCTTTATGAAATATGATAAAGATAGTAATAATAAAACATTCATTAAATCATGCTCTGCACATTCATTATGGCTCCAAAACCATCCATCTTCGCACAAAGCAGCTGCATGTAATTCTGGTGCCAAGAACTTTACTCTTATAACACTCACAATATATGGCAATGTAAAATTTAAACTTGGGGAACATATATACCTTGTGCTAAACTTTAACTGGCTACAAAGTGTGGTCTATGTACAAAGATACTTAAGTTTTCCTGTCTAAATCTTGATGTTGTACTTGGGTACTACTATGACTGATACTTCTATTTAAAGTCTTCTGTTGTTCATCTCTCTCATGACACATATTTAAATCATATGTAAATGAGCTGGTCCCACATATTATGTATTTTTATAATTGTAGAAATATCTTTGGTAGCTCTTATCAGTATCCTGGTTTAAAATATTTCAGCCGAATAGGACATAAAGATATAATTTTTTAAGTTAATTCTGTCACTGCTTCTTTCCTCTTTTCTCACACATTATATGAACTTCATTTGAAAGAGTATCTCACAAATCTATGGGAACTGACATTAACCTTTAAAATTTCCTCCCAGGTAGGAGGCTTACCAGATACTAATTTGTTTCTTTGCACCTGGAATTGCTTTTTCATGTGTTTTTGTTACTCTCTAACCTACTGTCTTATTTCTTGCCTTATTATAAAAACCCCAATAAGGAACCACAGGAAAGTCCACATGGCATGATAAGATTATTTGAGTATGTTAATGGTTTTTTTTTTTTTTACAAATAGTTTATTATCAAGTTGGTTTCCATATAACACCCAGTGCTCATCCCCACAAGTGCCCTCTTCCCCTGTGACCCAGCAATAGCACTGCTAGGAATTTACCCAAGGGATACAGGAGTGCTGATGCATAGGGGCACATGTACCTCAATGTTCATAACAGCACTTTCAACAATAGCCAAAACATGGAAAGAGCTTAAGTGTCTATCACCTGACGAATGGATCAAGAAGATGTGGTTTATCTATACAATGGAACACCACATGGCAATGAGAAAGAATGACATCTGGCCATTTGTAGCAACATGGTTGTACCTTGAAGGTGTTATGCTGAGCAAAATAAGCCAGGCAGAGAAGGACAGATACCATATGTTTTCACTTATAAGTGGATCAGGAGAAACTTAACAGAGGACCATGGGGGAGGATAAAGGGAAAAAATAGTTGGGGAGAGGGAGGGAGGCAAACCATGAGAGATTTTTGAATACTGAGAACAAACTGAGGACTGATGGGGGTGGGGGAGAAGGGAAGGGGGGTGATGGGCATGGAGGAGGGCACTTGTTGGGATGAGCACTGGGTGTTATATGGAAACCAACTTGACAATAAACTATGAAAGAAAAAAAGGAAATTAAAAAAATTTTTAAAAGAAAAAAAGATTATTTGAGTATGAATCAGAAGACCTAGGTGTTAGACTCAGAACACTTGCAAATTAATTTAACAATGCAGATGCCTTCTTTAACTTCTCTGGTTCTCAGAAAATAAGGCTAAAATTATGGGTGTTTATTTTCTGCCAAATCCAACACATTCTCATAATGGTTAAAAGAGATATTCTGCTTGGTTCCTGCCTAACTGTAATGTTTAGCTTGCTTCCTAAAATAATTAGTGATGGGTTTTCCTAAGGAAGGCCTATGTCAAATGGCTGGATCCAAACACCTTCACAACAATCCTAAATGTTCGCCTGCACTCTGTAACCTGAGCCTGTCCAATTTAGAATACTCTGCTTGTCATCCCAGATCCCTACCAAGTCATTTGTTTTGGCTTCCTTCCTAAGAATCGTAGCATGGTTTTGTTCCTTAGCCACGAAGAAACACAAAAATGTGTTTTGCAGGTAGAAGACACAGGATGATTAAAAGGAAGGGTATCATGGTAATTAAAAGAACAGATTCTGGACCCAGATGAGCCAGTTTTAAATTCTGTTTCTAGACTTTACCGGCTTTGAGAAAATTATTTAACCTCTCTGTGCTTTTCCTGGTCTACAAAATAGGCATAATAAGAATGTGCTTCTCGTAAGTGATTTACTATACCTCCATAATAAGGGCTATGAATATGTTAATTATGGTTTTATCATAATTTAAGGTATACTGTAATATTTATAAACAGGAGCTCTAAAACTGAATGGTCTGTCCTGAAATCCTGGCTATATCATTTAGTAGCTACATATCTTTCAGTACATGGCTGATTGTTTCTCTGCTATAATTTCTTCATCCATAAAAAGGGAGTAAATAAAAGCATACTCATTTGTATGAGTAATAAATGTTTATCATGAATTTATTATGATGCCTAGCACATTATATACATTTCACTTTTATGGCTAATGGCTTGAAATTAGAAGGGTCTCAAATAGGTCTCTTAAAATTCTGGGTAGGGCTATGCAGTTTATATTGATCTTATTTCATGAAATAAGTAAGACAGGGTAAGACTGGGAAAATTTAAATTTAAACTGTTACAGGTGAAATATAAGCTGTCCATGAGATATAGAAGTAGAGATTTCAATTAGGAATTGGATAAGAGTCTCAGAAAAGTGGACTTAACTAAGTTAAAATTTTCAGAGACATCACTATAGAGATGATACTTAAAATCTTAAAGAGATTAAATCAGCCAGTGAGAAAATGAGGTCAGATACATTTAGGGAACTTGTTGTAAGCCTTTAGGATATCCTGAACTCTGAGGTGAAATCGGGGAGCTAGAGCTTGCAAATGAAACAGAGATAATGAAAAGAGCAAAGCAAACAAATAAGAGACCTAGAAAAGCATGGAATCTTAAAGGCTGTGAGGGATCAAAGCTTTCAGGAAAGAGTCTGGCTATTTGTTAAAAGTTACTGTGTAGGCAACTAAAATGAGGACAAAAAAGTGTTCACTTTTCTTCATTTAAAAGTTCATGCAACTTGACAACAGGTCTCAGGTAGAGTGATAAGGATGGACACCAGTTTTGAAATAGACTGGAAAGTGAAGAACTAGACAAAATTGGTTTAGACAACTTTTTGGTTAAATTTGCTAAGAAAGAAAGAGAAATTGAGGCAGTTGCTGGATAGGAATTTGGAACCACAGAAAGGTTTTTTGAGAAATGATTCTACTAGAATCTGATTATATTTATGAACTGTATGCATAATTAAATAGTTTAAATTCAAAAAGTTATATAATTGAGGAGTGCCTGGGTGGCTCAGTCACTTAAGCCTCTAACTTTGGCTCAGGTCATGATCTCATGCTTCATGGGCTTGAGCTCCGTATTGGGCTCTGTGCTGACAGCTGGAGCCTGGAGCCTGCTTCAGATTCTGTGTCTTCTTCTTTGTCTGCCCCTCCCCTGCTCATACTCTCTCAAAAATAAATAAACATTAACAAATTTTAAAAAGGAACAAATAATTGAAAGAGCAGAGAAAACAGGATACAAAGGGCGTGTGGAAGCATTTGCCATTGATGGGGGCAATTTTAATAGGAAGGGAGAAGATGATGAGTTCAGATTCAACTATTTCGTAGATTTGGTGAGGGGAATAAAATGAGATTCAAATCTATCAGTTTGTACTTTTTAGGTATTTTATCAGTCAGAGTCTAGTAAGGAAAAGAGCAAGTGGGGAAGTTGAGAGGAGGTGGTTAAAATGAAAGCCCCCCGGCGGGAAATGAGAGTTCCCAGTGGTGTTGGCTTCTCACTAGCTGAGTGTGATTGTTTATCATTAGCTGAGCTCTTGCTGGGCCGGGAGAGAAGCTTCCTTCCTGTTGGGGAATGTATGATATACTTCTTCATGTTGGATGTTGTGAACAGCAACAAGTCACAGTGTGACTTCAGGGCTTCCCATTTTCATTTTAAGTACTCATATTTATACCCCTAAACTGGAAGGTCACAGGGAAGAAGAGGTATTACTGATTCCAGGCTGAAGTCATCCTGGAAGCTAGAAATAGATGAAGTCTGCCCAGTGGGGGCAGGAGGAGAAGTAGTTGCTGCCAGAGACACCCAGAATCATGGACACAGGGGAGAACAGCTCCAGCTTCTTCCTTCCTGCCCCTCCACCCTTCCCCCAGTGCCTCCCACCGGCAAAACCATCAGGCAACCAGGTGAAAAGGGAGCCTGGGCAAATCAGGGTCAGAAACCATGGCTTTGCCACCAGAATGGAATTAGGGAGAAAATGCAACTTAGAGCAAACAGGGCCCAGGCACCCACAAGTGTAAAATGATCTCATTGGTAGAAACTGAGGAGAAGACCAAGTGAGTAGAGGGGAGAAGTTTAAGGAACAAAGTGAAGATATACTATGTTGATTGCAAAATACATTGAATGAGATTCATAATGAAATAAAATGAGGTTAAGTTTTAAGTTAAATCATGTGAAATTAGCTATTTCTAGGTTCAAAATATCTACTATTGGAAGGATCATTGAGTTAAAACTAAGAGCAGTTTTCTCAAGTTAATGTAAAGAAATTAGCTATATAATCAGTCCATAAGCTTAAATGTCCATCAACTGATGAATGGATCAAGAAGATACGGTTTGTATATACAATGGAATACTACATGGCAATGAGAAAAAATGAAATCTGTCTATTTGTAGCAACATGGATAGAACTTGAGGGTCTTATGCTAAGTGAAATAAGTCAGAGAAGAGCGGATACCATATGTTTTCACTCGTATGTAGAACAGGAGAAACTTAATAGAGGACCATGGGGGTGGGGAAGGGAGGAGAATAGTTAAGGAGAGGGAGGGAGGCAAACCATAAGAGACTCTCAAATACTGAGAATAAACTGAGGGTTGATGGGGTAGGGGAGAGGGGAAAATGGGTGATGGGCATGGAGGAGGGCACTTGTTGGGATGAGCACTGGGTGTTATATGGAAACCAACTTGACAATAAATTATTTAAAAAATCTGAAAAAAATAACTTGTATAATTTACTATTAGTTCCAGTTTTGTTATTAATGTCTGGCAGAGAGTCATATAGCTATGCTTTATCTAAGTCAGTAGACCTCAGAGAATGGCATTATAATGCTAAATTTACCAAAATTTAATGTGTGGTCTTCATCCTTGCAGGTGGGAGATAGGACTTTTACCAATATGGCTAGAAATAATTTTGGTTATAATAGAGACAAACCAGTGATAATTATATTTACCTGATGCCAATGTAGAATACCCACTGATACCTTTATTAATTTATAATGGGGACTAAAGCTTTTTAGTCACTGCACTGCTTGCATCCGTTTTCTATAGCACAACATTTCTCCTTTTTCTTCTATAGCATCCCTGACAATCTGCCTTATACATCAGAAGTTTGTTTAATCATAATAAGCATAGAATTAAATCAAAGGTAAATGGATTGAACTGTGGGCTACTTATCAATGCCAGGATGAAACCCAATATTCTTGTTTCTCCACACGGAAGTCCTTCTTGTGACATAGGTTATTGGGTCCTCAGTGCCACTGCGGCCAGTACTTAATCTACACCATCACATTTTATCCTACTGACTCTACTCTTTCTTTCTGGTTCCTTATCTTTTAACACATCACTGACTAATCTAGGGTTAGAGATGGATGTCATAGTTTGAGTCTTCTGTTATTAAGAGTTAATAAGGTTTGAGTCTTCTGTTATTACGAGTTAAAACTTTGTTGTTCATTCCTCAAAAGTCAACTATGTTCCTCTTATTTCTAGGTTGTTGAGTAGGAAATGGGAAGAAAGGCAGGCATGTCTCCATATTCTACTAAATCTTATTATTTGCTGTAATCATTAAAGAGACATTAAGAACGACGAGCCTGTGTGTGTGAGTGTGAGTGTGAGTCTGAGTGTGTGTGTGTGTGTCTGTGTGTGTGTGTGTGTGAGAAAGAGATTTAGGACCATTAATAGTTGAATCTGTTATAAAATGAGTTTTGGATCATCAAAAGATTTGATCAAGTACTCTAATTTATTTAATAATATCTGTGCTTTGCAATGAACACAGGCCTTTTCATAGAACATTCTGATTCATTCCCAGATTTAAGAATTATGATTCAGTGAAATATTTGACAATACTGCACAGTGGAGGAGAATATGATTAAAATTGTGAAAATACGTATGGCTGTTAGAAGTAAAACTACACATAATTTGTCCTGGTAGAAATGCCAAATAAATTGATGTTCTTCTATTCCATAATGGGAAAGAACTATTTTTAGTTTTGTCATCTCTCCAGATCATCACCTTACAATCCATTTAGTTGCTCAGCAAATCTAAGTAGCAATAAGACACAATGTAGCTTTCCAGTGAATGAACATCAAAAGATCTCCTTGATGAAGCTTTTTCTTTCTATGCTATTGAGCACAGCAATTTCATGGAAAGGGCCCATTGAAGTTGCAATTGAAAAGAAGATCCAATCATAACTTTTGAAACCAGAAGAATGCTAGATAGGAGATTTTGAGCATAGCTTATAGCTTTTCTACTGTGGAAAGCCTTATCATTTAGACCAAGAAAATATGGCTAGATATAAAGATATTGATTTTTATGATGGTTTCTACTAATACAATTAAAACTAAAATAAGCAGATGGAGTTGCACAACAGCTTTTTACTGAATTATTCAAAGTAAAAATGAATGAAAAATTATTTGACTATGTCAATTCCATAAACTTCTATGAAAATTATTGTTTTCAAACCCACTTGGCATCCTTTTCCCCAGGAAATGTCTGAGAAATAATAATATGTTGGTCCAAACATTTAAGATTTTTCATAATTTTAGAAAAAATTACAAAGAACAGACATAGCTCTATTCTGTTACCATATATTACACAGGACATGTACAATGACTAAAATCAGGGCAATAATCATCTTAGTAATGATCACCTGTGGGCTAAAATTCGATCTATACCTAGTATTTTATATTCTCTAAAGCCAGAAATTTTTTGAGAAAATGCGATATGAAGTAATAGCACTGGCCAACATAAAAAGTGTCCATTTCCTTAGGAATATGTTAGTTATTTGAAGTCCATTTCATAAATTTTAAACTCAATTTCTATAAAAAGCATTATCTACTAAAAATAAGTATTATATTTACTAACCTTGTTGCAAAAAGCACGTAAAACAGATCACACAACAGCTCCAAGTTATTTAAGACTCATACTAGTCGCATTATACTTGATTTATATTAGGTTACAGAAGGAACTTATCTAGCTTTTCAAAAGCTAAAAGAAAAATAATCAAAAACCATGTGACTGACACTCAAAGCTTGCCCTGAAAATCAGATTGTTAACTAGTAAAAGTTGCAGCTTTTACACTCCTGGAGTATATAACAGGATCTATTCTTGCATGTATCTACTGGAGAAATGTTTATAGTGATTATGTGGGAGATTGTTAGACATTAACACAAATGAATCCATACTAGTTCCTTAGCTTATAGTCTTGTTAGAATAGGACATGACAATAAAGAGCCGTAATAGAAGGCACAAAGTGATGACAGTTGTCTGCCTAATTTCTGGCACTTGCAATGCAGCCACTCTTCCTCAAAACCATTTTATGGTAAGTACATAAAAGCTAATCATACATAACACCACCAACTGGAGGCTTTTTTCTAGAATTCTTGCTTGCTATTTGCTCTGAACTTTCCTTAATTCTGGCTGCAAATAGGTTTTCAATCTGCCATTGTGCCTCTATAGTTTCATGCAGGACTTACACTTTTTCTGGCTTACTGACTTTGGCTACCCACTTATTCTTGGCTTGCTTTTCATCTTTGAATTTTTTCTGTTAAGAGACATTTCTACTGCTCACCCTGAATATTTAGGCACGACTTAGAGGAGGGAAACAAATTTCAGAAAATGGGTTATAAGAAATTAAAGCTGAGAAAATTGGAAGGAAGAGAGATCAGAAGAAGCTTCCTAGAGAGGAGAATACAGTAGATCCACATGATAACTGTTTAGTTATGTCCTATAAAGTCACCATAAGTAATGAATTTCTAAATATTAAACCACTGCTTATAGGAGAATACAGAGTTAGTTTATTTGGAACACCTATTCATGACATTTTTGTCAACCAATAAGTACATAATCTTGTTTTATGTGTTTCACTTTTTAAAGACACCTTATTTAATATATATTGTTGACTCATCAACATGGAATTCATGGTCAACAGCATATAACTCATGCCTGAAGGAAGCTTATAGAACACATATTTTCTCTATAAGTCACACCCCAGCTTTCTTGCCCTTAAGAACACCAGACGGCACTTTAGCATTATACCTGGGGGGCCATTTAAGCAGTAAAATCACCAAGAAAATGCACAAATCTGAAAAGCTTTGTTCAAAGTAGACTATGAAAAGGACTTTGTTTATAGTAGGAGAGATAAAATAAGAAGGCAGAACACCATCTTTATTCTACCTCAGCTAGGAACACTGCCTTTGGGAGATAATGGGAAAATTTTCTCCATTCCACTTATATCTACAAATGATCATGAGAATGCCATAAGTATTGACCTGACGATTGTAAATAAATTACGGTGAGTAGGGAAATTTGCAAATACGAACTCTGCAAACAATGAGAAACTACAGTGCTTGTTCATGCCCTTGAGTTTTGGGTAAGATTTTAACATGGAGGGTTGAGAAGGAAGGGTATTTGGTAAGAGACAATGGTATCACCAAAAGCATGATTATGGGCAAGTATATGGCTAGAGTTCTTGGAGTACATTCCAGGCAGAAACTAGGAATAAGAATGGCAATTCAGGATGGGGATAGAGACTATAAGTGTTGGATTCCTGGGGAATTTGAATTTAGGACCTAGACTGAGTTGCAAACCTTTTATGTGGATTCAGAATCCCTTCTTCATCCAAAGGATTTCTTAGAAATCCAGCATCACAATGTTTCCACAAGGAGCAGATCTAGTTACAAAACACGTGAGGATCCTGTATCAGTCAAACGCTACCCAGGGAAGGGATATCACTGCAAGTATTTGTGTCAGAGTAAATATGGTGCAAGGATTTGATACACAGGTGATGAAAATCTGAGAATTGAAGAGGGGATGGAGAGGCACCTGGAAACCATGATCATATCCAGGACAAAGACTTGGAGGAAAACAGGAGAAGGTGTTACTTGGCATGAAGGAGCCAGAAGAAGAAGAATGTAAAACCAGATGAATCTGTTCTGTAGGACCTGAAACTTAAAAAAAAAAAAAAAAAAAAAAAAGTAGTCTTTGTAGTAGATTGCCTTTGCCAGGAGATTTGGACAGTGCCTTCAACAGACCAAACATTGCCAGGAGAGAGCTGATTTTAGAGTAGAGCCTAGGAACTGCTTCCTGTGATGTGGCAGTGCAGTGGAATGTGGAAGCCACCATAGCAGGAAAAGCATGACAAATGGTTCTGGGGACAGATAGGCCCAACACCAGTGTAGAGTTGAGCCACACGCATCCCACCTCTCTTCAGTTTGAATACAAATGATATAGAAAACCTCCACACAAAGCACTGCAGAATCATTGGCATATCTTAGTACGTAGAGTAATATGATCTATGTCTCATGCTAAAGTATTATGATCAAGCAGGATCAAGAGGAAAAATATTTATATATGTAATGGGAAGCCCAGAGTTTAAAATTTAAGTCAAGTCCATTTAATTAAAAGTTCAACAAGTATGGGCACCTGGGTGGCTCAGCTGGTTGAATGTCCAACTTCCATTCAGGTCATTTATCTTATAGTTTGTGAGTTTAAGCCCCACATCAGGCTTCACTACTGTCAGCACAGAACCCACTTGGGATCCCTCTCTCTGCCCCTCTCCTTCATACACATCCGTGCTCTCTCTCTCTCTCTCTCTCTCTCTCGCTCTTGCTCTCTCCCTCTCTGTCTCAAAAATAAACATTAAAAAAAGTTCAACAAGTATAAGTTGCTCTCAAAATCAAAAGGACAGCTGAACACATTCATTTGAAAAAAAGTAGATTTTTAGATTCCAAATTGACTGCACTTTTACTAAAATATTAGAGGCCTGAGTTTCAAAATATCAAGTTGAGTGAAGTTGTGAATATGTCTCTAAATTGCATTTCTTAATTATATCACTTGACTATTATTTCTCATGCCCCATTTGTTGCTAAAGGTTTCTTAGCTTTTGCAATTTGTCACATATTATCAGGATAGTTCCCCTATCAACTAACTACTATCTTTAGAATTAAACCTCCAATTTTAGGCAATTGATGTACTGGCCAAATGGAAAATTAAAGCCAACAAACAATAACGCTTTATGATTTAGTATGTTCATTTATTTTCATTCTCCTGGGACAACAGATGAGAGCAGTCAGAATATTAGGAATAATCATAGCTCCAGTTTTCTCATCTACTGTCAAATCCCCTTTTCTTAGTTGGCAACCTTTAAGCATTGATATGAAAACTTGAGAGGGATTATTTCCAAAGTAGGGTCCGTAGAATGCCAAAAGCTATAGAGGTCACAGCTTGATGAGCCTCCTTGGTAGCCTTGCATGAATTTTACCTTCTCCAGGACAAGCAGACTTACCATGAAACTAACAAGCATATGGAGGATCATTTGGTGGCCATATTGCTTATGCAAAGCTAGCTTTTATTTCACATAGACATGTTGTTTCTGATCAAAATATACAAGATATGGAATTCTACCGAGAAGGAGGTCTAGGTGAGTAAAAGAGGATGAAAGGAATTTGCTCTTCTGCTTTCTTCACATTCTATACAAAAAGCAGGGCCTCAAGATTACCTCTGTCTGTGAGTCATTAGGTTTCAGAAACAAAGAAAATCCAGGTCATTCATCCATGGTTTGCTTACTCAAATTAACCTTGCATATGACATCCATTCATCCTCAGAATTATAGACAGCTATGCATCAAATACAACCAAATTTTTTCTTAGTCAACTATCGTCATGTTTTCTACATTCATCTTGTGGAATGAAGATAACCCAAGAGTTTGATAAGGTGGTTTATTATTAATAAAACAGGTACTATATGCACATACTTAATTACGGGTTCCAAGTGTGACATATAATATGGTTGTTTGCTTTTAATTGTCAAGTAAGTGCCTTTCTCTTGCAGTAGAGTTTCAATAAACATTTTGTTAATTTGACTTATTTAAATTCCATTACCAGGTAAGTTAAATTTCAGATTCAGTTTTAAATACTTTATTTAAAACAGTAAAAAAATACCTTGTGACTCAGAGAATTAAAAGAAAGTAGTCACTTGATGCATGCCACCACTCCTGTCAAAGGTTAGAATGAAGTGGTACATATGGCAGCTGTCTGGGATAGAGTGTTACTGACAGCCAATCTAAACAATTAATACCTCTCATACTTATTTAAAAATTGGTAAATATTAATATTACCTTCATTTGCTTCTATTTAGACACTGTCGTATCAGAGGACTGGTTAGGAATGGATGTCTGGGCATGTGGCACTAATCCATTGCCAGGACACATAAAGTATATGGCCAAATTGGAGCTGACATTAGGATGTGGATAGATTTGCAGAGTGATTATTAGCCTATCACAGGGACTCTACATTCTGGGAAGAGTTATTTTAAAATATCCCTGTATTTCTGAATGTATTGATTAATTTATCTCCAAATTTAAATGTTTGCTTTTAAAATGTCTATGGGGGGAAATAATGGCCCCAAAGACACCCACAGTCTAATCCTTGTAACCTATGAACAGCTTGCTATGAATGGCCAAAGAGATTTTGTCAGTATGATTAAGGTTAAGGACCTTGAGATAAGGACACTGTCCTGGATTTTCTGGGTGGACTCAGTCTAATCACATAAGCCCCTAAAAGAACGTTTCCAGCTGTGAGCTGTTAGCATGAGAAGGATTGGATAGCACATTGCTAGTTCTGAAAAGTAGGGGTTTATGTATAAAACCACAAAAAGGCCTCTAAAGGCTGGAAGAGGCAGAGAAACAGATTCTCCTCTAGACCCTATAGAAAGGGATGCAACTCTGCTAACACTGATTTTATTCCAGTGAGACCCATGTTGGAATTCTGTTTTACAGAAATGCAAAATGGTATATTTGTGCTATTTAAGGTCACTAAATTTGTGGTAATTTGTAAATGGCATCAACATCTAAACTAATTCATTACTAACTCATTTTTTCCATGCTTCCTTAGCCACAAAACATCAGAAGGAAAATTTCAAAAACTTATTATGTTTTATCCCTTAAAAATGAATAAAAGGAAGGGGGGATGTTCAATGAGATTAAAGGAGTAAAGTTTTTTGGAACACAGTTCTCCTGATGTCTAGTCTATTATGCTACTCTGATTTTCCTTCAGTATTATCTCACATATTTTTTAAATCTTTACAAATCTTGAAACTATGAGCTATTTTTAGGAGATCATTATTTTTAAGGGAAACAGGAAGTTGTGGCTACAGATGTGCTCCTGGTCGCAGGAAGCCAAGATCTTGCAATCACCATTTATCACTGCAGTTTGCATGTTTGTTTCTATTCTTTTCAGCTAAAGTAAAGTTCATGGAGGCTGAGACTGGCTATGTCATCCATCATTTTATTGTCCCCTCAACTCCCACCTCTAACACAGTGCCTGTCACCTAGAAGCCACTTGTTACATACACATTTGTTGAATGAAAATGAGAATGTGTCACAAATATGTTTCTTTAAGGAATAAAATGATTTTATTTAATATTTCAAAAGTGACCTCTACTAACATTTTGGTGATATCTACATATCTGCAGCAGAAAATCAATTCTGAATGTACACATGCTGTGGTCGGTCAAGACTAGGACCGACTGGAGCCCTGTCCTAGGCTCTGCAGATAGATGACTCTACAGACACATGGTCATTTTACAGTTCCAAAACTAGCAGCTATTTGTGATGTCTGGAAATTATAATCTACAGATAACTAGCAATACACCACTGGTAATGAAGTAAGAAAAATGTCAACAACCAGGAAATTAGAGCTAGGTAATGTGGCTCAACAAAGCACTATTTGCAACCAACTAAACATCTATTAGCCCATATCATTTTCTAAATCTTTTGTTGAAATAAGATTCCTTTGAACTTATTGTTCATATAGAAATGTAATTTAAATAAGTTTTGTGTGGTAAATGTTCATTACATCCAATTTCCACACAATCATCAGTGAGTCTCATTCATTTGTGTCTGAAACAAGATACTGGCAAATACTAGTTTTGAAAGTTGATGCAAAAGGTCACAAATTAAAAAGGGGTGTAAATATGAGATCTTGAATTTCACAGTGGCCTAGGATCAGTCATCCATTGATAGCAATAAACATAAGGCCCTTTAAGGTAATCTAAGCAATTGTCCGAGGCCAGAAGAAAGAAAAACATGTAGAGAGGTAAATATCCCCAGTAAGACTATTATGATAAGAGTGTTGAAGAAGCAAAGATGAGGAAACAAATGGCCAATGGAAGAAACTGAGAATCTTTGCCTGGAAACCTAAATTTTGCAAACATATGATCAAAGAAAAAGGGCATTAAAACATTTTATTATGGTAGAAGTACAGGGAACTTAGGGCTATGGGCAGATTACCTGAGTGTGGAAACAGAGCACGCAAGGAATTAACCAAAGTTGCACAACTTCCATCCTGCCATTATGGCCGTTTTATTCATGAAACTATCAGCCAGTGATAGGAGTAGGTGGGGAAAATGGCTGATTGACATCCACAGAATGACCCATCCTGTGGGCCATTAAAATCCTCCTCTGTTGAACATTCAGAAGGGACAATCTTCACATCCTGTACTATTTTGAGATGTTTATCCATGTATCTCTCTCATAAGTCTACTTGTTGCTAATTCTCCAATCTTGTTCCTTCTAAGTCCTTGACTTTCCAGTGAAAGTTTAGCCACAGTTCATAATTTAATGTAGATTCCTATGTCTGGCCATGTCTCCTTCCCAGCAAAATAAACAACCAGTTGCTCTGCTCAGAGTTCTTCCTAGTGAATATTCCCCTTCATTCCTGTCATTCAGGGCCAGTTCTAAGTAGGACTATAATAGACATCTGTCCATTATTAGACGGTTTTGGCACACTGTGTAGAACCATCTGTAAAGCAAGCCTGAGTAGTTGCTTGCTCAGTCACTGGTTATTAAGAATCCCTCATTAGGTCATCAGAGAGCAATGGAAAGATAAGGTAATGTGTGAAACTCAAAAAGGGACCAAGGATATTTGAGCCACTTCCTCGTGCAACTTTATGGTCCAATGGGACAGATAAACACCAAGTTCATGATGGGAAGCTCTTATGGCAATTTTGTTCTCCTTGGTCAAGAATTCTACTATGATCTATTTCCAAAGCCACCATTCATAGGTTCCTAGATAAAATGTGGTAATGGGGCTGATTCTTCTCACTGTCAACTTTGCTGAGCCACTAACAACAATTTTGCTTCCTGTCCCTGATACTTTGGACTTATCTGAGATGTGTAGAAACAATAATTCTAAAAGGAGGACTACTTTCATCAATGGAACAAAACAATGATTCCATTAAGTTTGAGACTGCCACCTAGCCAATTAAACACCTTCAGGAAATGGTACTTAATTCCCCTCCCCTTCAATGTGACCTGGCTTTAGTGACTTGCTTCTAGTACAGAATACAACAGAATAAATGTTATGTCACTTCCAAGACTAGGTTATAAAGAGACTAAAGCTTCTGTCTTGGGAATTCTTGCATGTTCCCAGTCTCTTTGAACACTTGTTCTTGAAAAGCCAAATGCCATCTTGCCAGGGCACTTATGGAAGCCTATGAAGAGATTCATATAGTGAGGAAATGAAAACTTTGGACAAAAATCAGCAAGGAACTGAGGCCTCCCAACCAAGATATGTGTGATCTAGGAAATGGATCCTACTTCAGTTGACTCATAAGAGGAGTCTGCAGCCAGAGTTGACAGCTTAACCACCACACCAGGAAAGATTTTCAGCCAGAATATCCCAGCTAAGCAATCTCCAGATCCCTGACAGACAAAACCCATGAGATTATAAATGGCTGTTGTTTAAATTTACAAGATTTGGTTATTTTATTATGTAGCCACATATTACTAATACTAGCCAATATTAAAATTCATCAGGGTTTGAAGACTTGTGGCATTTTATCTTCAACTGTGTACAGGACAAGGAAAGGTCAGATTGCATAGGAGGATCTTATGGATCACTGAAAATACTGCTTTTACTTGGAGTGAAATGGGGAGCTATTATATACAGTTTTGTGCAGAATAGTGACATGATCTAATTTATGCTTATAAGCACAACTCTGGTTGCTGAGCTGAGAATAGGCTATCGGGCACTAAATCAGAGACATGTTATAAAACTGTTGTAATAGTACAGGTGAAGATGTTAGTGTTTCTGACTAGAGTAGTAACAATGAGTAAGAAATACTCATGCAAGTAATGCAAGATTGATAAGTATGAGGAGTGCCTGGCTGGCTCAGTTGGTAGAGCATGACTCTTGATCTCAGGGTTGTAAGTTTGAGCCCACATTGGGTGTAGAGATTACTTAAAAATAAAATCCTTTAAAAAAGAAAATAAATAAATACAAGTAGGAGAAATATTTGGGTATTGGATATAGTTGGAAGTAAAATAAATAGGATTTTCAGATAGATTCAATATAGGTTGAGAAAAAGAGAAGAATCAAAAATCCTCCACAGTTTCACCTGAGCAACTGAACACATGGACTTATCATCTGCTGAGATGCATCTACTGGGATGCAAGTAATCTTTCTTGCAATTGAGGTATATGTCATACACAATATTATATCAGTTCCAGGTATACAACATTCAGTATATATTGTGAAATGATCACTATAATAAGTCTAATTAACATCTGTCACCATGAGTACTTATGGATTCTTTTTAAAAATATTTATTTATTTATTTAAGTAATCTCTACCCCCAATATGGGGCTCAAACTCGTAACCCTGAGATCAAGAGTCACATGCTCTTCTGACTGAGCCAGCCAGGTGCCCTTGGAATTTTTTTTTTTTCTTGTGATGACAACTTCTAAGATTTACTGTTTGAACAACTTCCCCATATGCAATACAATGTTACTAATAACTGCCATGCTGTACATTACATTCCCAGGACTTATATCATAACTGAATGTTTGTAACTTTTGACCTCCTTTACCTATTTTGCCCATTCCCCATCTCCCACCTCTGGCAACAAACTGTTCTCTATATCTACGAGCTTGGGGTTCTGTGTTTTTTATTATTACTATTATTTTTAGATTCCACATATAAGTAACATTATGTGGCATTTTTCTTTGTCACATTCCACTTAGCATAGGAGAGAAGCAAACCATGAGAGACTCTTGAATGATGACAAAAACTGAGGACTGATGGATGTAGGGGGGAGGGGGGATGGGCATGGAGGAGGGCACTTGTGGGGATGAGCACTGAGTGTTATGTAGAAACTAATTTGACAATAAACTATTAGAAAAAAAAAGAAAAAAAAAGGAAAAATGTCTGTTCAGAGTGTCTTCCCATTTTTTAATCAGATTGTTCTGTTTTGTTTTGTTGCATTAAATTGTACAAGTTTTTCAAATATTTTGGATATTAACCTATTCCAGATATAAGGTTTGCAAATATTTTCTCCCATTTAGTACGTTACCTTTTCATTTTGTTGATAGTTTCCTTTGCTGTACAGAAGCTGTTTAGTTTGATGTAGTCTCACTTTTTTAGTATTGCTTTTGTTGCCTTTGATCTTGGAGTCAAATTCACAAAACAGCCTCCAAGACCTATGTCAAGGTGCTTACCACCTATATTTTTTTCTAGGAGTTTTATGACTTCAGGTCTTACATTCAAGTCAATTCATTTTGAATTATTTTTTGTTTATGGTATAAGACAGTGATCCAGATTCATTCTTTTGCATATGGCTGTCTAGTTTTCTCAGCAACATTCTTTGAAGAGACTGTACTTTCCCCAGGAGTTGCATTTAGATTTGAGGCATTGGTTAGACCTCCAAGCAAAAATATCAAGTAGGCACTTGGATGGATGAGCTTCACATTTAGGTGAGAGGTCTGAATTGGAGGTATTCATTTGGGAATTATTAGAAAACATTTAATAGTTAAAACATTGGGGCTTGATGACATCACCAAAAGTCATTCCACTTAACATAGTCCCCTCTAGATCCATCCAGAATGTAAACAAAAAGGTAATGACTAAGTCATAGGGTCCTCCAAAATTAAAAGGCAGAGTAGAGGGAGCACCAGAAAGGGAAAATGAGAACCTACAGACACTGCAGTGGAAGACCCATTGTCCATTTCATCTGGATGACTATAATGAAAAGTTTCTACCACTTCCATATTCACATTTCCAATCCATATTTCCCAAAGCAGTTAATGTGAGTTTCTTTGTAAATCATCCTATAACACTTCCTTACCTTAATTCCTTTGATGGCTTATTTTTGCACTTACAAGCCATGGCCTTGCATTGCCAAATGATTCTGCAGTGTTTAGGATCAGTAAACTTTGGCCAGAACAGCTTCCTTTGGCCCTCTTGATTCTGATCTTCCATGCTTCTGACATTGAATGATCTGCTAAATCCAGACGTTCTGCTTCCTTGTCCTGCATATTGCCTGATTCTTTTAAGGTTTAGATATTCATATTCTGTATAGCAGCATACTGTAAAAACTGTAAAAATATACAGTTTCTTTAATGGTAGCTCAATACAAGAAGATCTGGGCCTCTTCGATTAAAAGATTTGTTTCTTTTTAATACATCTCCTAAATGCTAGTCACTCTTCCATGTAATCATTTGTAGCAGATCGCTTCAAAATAGGCCCAAGAGCTCTTTTCTTATAACATTTAAAATTGATTGAATATTGATTATTTAATACAGAAAATCACAAGCCAGTTTTCCAAATCAAGTTATTTATAGGTTGGTAGATTATTAACACCTTCTATTTGAATGCTTTATAACTGACTTTTTTCGTAGCATTGTTTATTGTCTTGGATATTACTATCAGTTAAATAGCTCTGTTTTAGACAATAAAGTCAACATAAAATGAATACTTATGTGCTTTTTCCTTTCGAGAAATTTATGGTTAGTACTTTACTATTCTCCTCTGTTTTTTATATTATCTCACTTGCAATTTGAAAAATATCAAAACAATATTTTATAGAGTTCAAGATATATGTTTAGAATAAAATTCTAAGAAAGTTAAAGATACAAGTTTACTTTGTTAACATAAGACTCCTTTGTTCAAGATCCATGTGCTCACAGATGGTAACATGACCAAGTATGCCATTTTCAACAGAAAATAATATGATCTTAGCAATCATAATGCCCTTAAAAATGATGTAGGACTTAGCAGACACTTAATGAAAATTATGGAATAACTGCTCTGTGAAAAGCTTTAGCAACCAATGTAAAGGTACTCCTTTAGATTTTGCTTATAGCCTTTTATTTTTCTTTCAAAAATTATCTTTTATTTGTTTGTATATAGTCTCCTAAGAGTACTGAGGGCCCTGCACAGCTATCGTTTTTGTTTCCCTTCCGAAAATTGTTGTATATATTCAAGTAACCCAGGGAGGCAGGACAATTTTATCCTGGCCCTTCATCAAGTCTGACTTCATTACATGTTATTTCTATTCTCAGTATTCTCTCAGGCAATTATTAAAAAATCCATTTTCAATTTCCTTTATGTTTTGTTTTTAATACTTTCATTTCTGTCGTGCATCATTCACTTTTCAGAAGTGCCTTCACTTTAAGAGGACAAACAGCTAGTGTTACCTGACTCCATGCTTTGCCATTTTATTTAGAGCACCCTCTTAGAATTTAAGTAGACTAATTTGTCTAAATAAAAAAAAAAAGGCATATCAAATTTCACTGGCTCTTGACCTCCTTGTAAACAATCAGATATACTCTTATCTCACCTTGGAAAAAAATAAAAAAGGAAAGAAATAGATCTTTTCTGTGC
Source organism: Crocuta crocuta (assembly GCF_008692635.1). NCBI lineage: Eukaryota > Metazoa > Chordata > Mammalia > Carnivora > Hyaenidae > Crocuta > Crocuta crocuta. The sequence continues at coordinate 10,701,605 of NW_027531917.1, read as the reverse complement.
TCTAGTAGCTCCAGGTTTATCTAAGACTGTAGCATTTGATGGACCTGTGATAGTTATGGAGTATTAGCTACTCCATTTAGGAATAGCTCATGTTTATAAACTCACTTAGTGACTAAATTTATCTCATTTTTATTGGCTTAAAGGTGGACTGTTTCTCTTAGCAATAAAAAGACTTTTTAGGATGCTCTTTCCTTTCAAGGGGATACCTTTTATATTTGTGTAGAACTCATCATTAATATATTTTTAATGAGAGAATAAAAAAGATTTTATATCAGTAAATATAAAGACAGGGAAGGTTAGAAAGAGAAATAACTGAATCCATTAGCTGTTTTTTTTTTTTTTTGGCTCTTTTAAAACATTCAATGAAGTTGTTATATTAAGTCACCTCATTTCTTTTAGTACTCATATAGCTATTAAAACAAATGTTTATTTGAACTGTGCTCCGTTACCCCACTCCAAACTCTGAAAATACAAACAAAATCTGCTACATCCAAGACCAGCTGTTTTTCTTCATATGTATGTATGATATATGCAGGTGTATTTGTAATTTTGCTTCAAACTTAGATTTCTGAATCTTCTTTGCTCATGCTTCCTTTAGATTGAATGGTCAATCTGTCTTTTAAATCCTGTTTGACGGTTATTCCTTCATACTTTCTGAGACCCACTTCTTCCTTTACACACCAAAATCTAGTCTTTACATTCAATTGTCCTACATCTATTGGCCTACAGTTTATTCTTAGTTCACAGTGCTGCCAATTTAAGTTCACTGAACAACTTCTCTGATCAGAAATGGTCACTAGCTGTCCATAAGCTACAGGAGGAAGTTCACTTACAAGGGAAACCTCAATATCTTTTCCAACACAATGTTCTACTATTTCACGATAAAAATCTACTGCTCCTATCAGGCTTATATCTTCATTTCCTTTTAAAATGGTCTTTCCATATCCAAACTCTTGGCACTTACTCCTTTCCTCCAATTCTTTTAATTTTATACAAAATTTTTATCAGAGTAATACAGTTAAAATACTGCTAAAGAACATAAAATGTGGAAAGAGCAAACTATCCTATTTTCCATAAACCATCTTCCAATTCCATTTTCTTTTCTTGGAGCCATCATTCCCATGGTCTTCTTCAGTTCAAACCTAGGCTGGTTACTTTCTAGGCTTGTTCAACTGCCATCAATCATCTGAATACTATCTTTGCCTCTGTGATAGTTTCTTTCTTGCAAAATCCTAAATTTTATACCATTTTATGATTCACACCATCCAATAGGTTCCCAGTAAGTAGACCATTAAGAAAATAAACATTTTTGAGTCATCACATTTGGATGCTTTGCTCTTCATACTTGACAGGTACAGAATTCTAGCTTGAAAATAATTTCACTCAGATTATTAAAGCAGGGACCTTGATTCCTAGAGGCGGTCACCAGTGGAGTAGGAGGACCCCCCCTAGGGTCTTCTTGTTCCCAACTAGGGAACTATCGAATCATTCTAAATACCCCAGAAACCAATCTGAAGACTGGCAGAACAAAGTCCACAACTAAAGTAAGAGAAGAAGCTACAACAAAGACGGTAGGAAGCGTGAAGATGTGGTTCAAGGGAGAAACCGAGATCATAGGTGCAGCAGAAGGAAGGGAGTCATGATCCCTGCAGAAGGAAGAGAAGGTGGGGAGAGAGAGAGGGTGGGGGGGGGAGGGAGGAACACATAATGAGAACATTTCCCCAAAACCATTGGCTAGAGAAATATGAGAAGGGCTGATTTTTGTGGGTTCTTATAATCAGCAGGGCTGAAAGGTTGGAGTTTTAAAGGTCAGTAGGTTTGGCTGGGACAGAGCCCTGAAGGCACTGCCCTGTTCCTGGAGAGAAGTCATGCAAGTAACCCAGAGACAGATTGTGTGGGAATTAGTATTTTAAAGAACCCCTGGAACACACCAGGGGAGATTATTTGCTCTTCTTAAAGCCTGTCTCTGAGAGGCAGCATTCATGGAGATACTTCTCCAGGAACAAAAGAGCTGGCTGGTGTCATTTCCCTACCTTGCTCCTCAGCATAAAAACAGAGCCAGCTGTGGGAGGCAGCACACCACCCACACTGGCTACCTAACTTGCTTACACAAAGCCCCACACCCCTGCGCTCTAGGAGGACTACCTTTCTTAGTCAAGCTTGCCTCAGTGCCAGTGCAGTGGGCTTCTTCCCCAGAAGACCAGAGAAACCCCTACTGACACCGTATCTCCTGACCAGAGTTCTCCAGGGCTTCAGTGCCAGTCTAATTTCATAAGCAGTCCAGAGCATACCTAGAAATTTGCCACATTCTGGCCAAGTACTGAACACTGAACACTGCCCACTGCAGGCAAGGAGAGCCTCTGAAGATGACTGTCCTGAAGGACAGAGCAGCCAAAACACAATGGCAGAGTGCACACAGCACACATCCAAGATATTCCCTGAAGTTCCAAGCCCTGGACACTATATGACATCTTCTTCATAAAGTCATTATTCTCAGAGCAGGAAAAGTAGTGGACTTTTCCAACACAGAGAAGGCAGAGACTTAGATAAAATGCCAGGTTGGAGGAATTCAACCCCAAAAGACACAGTAAGATAAGGACTCTGTCAGAGACCTAAGCAAAACAGATATAAGTAACATGCCTGATGGATAATTTAAAGCTACCATAAGAATATCTGCTGGACTTGAGGAAAGAATGGAAGACTTGAAGTCTCCAAGACTTAACATAAAGATAAAGAGTTAAAAAAGAGTCAGAAATTTAAAACAATACAATAAGTGAAATTATAAACAGGCTTGATGCAATGAACACAAGCCTGGAAGAAGCAAAGGAACAAGTGAGTGATAGAATAATGGAAAATAATGAAGCTGAACAAAAGAAAGAAGAATTCTAGAACATGAGAATAGATTTAGGGAACTCAATGCCTCCATCGAACATAATAATATTCATATTATAGGAGTCCCAGAAGAAGAAGAAAGAGAAAAGGGGGAAGAAAAGATATCGGAGAAAATAATAGCTGGAAACTCCACTAGTCTGAGGAAGTAAACAGACATCCAGATCCAAGAGGCACAGAGAACTCCCATCAAAATCAACAAAAGCAGGCCAACAGCAAGACATATTGTAATCAGATTTGTAAGATATAGTGATAATGAAAAAATCTTAAAAGCAGCAGGATAAAAGTAGTCCTTGCCATACAAGGGAACCCAAACTAGCTGGAGATTCTCTTCAGAAACTTGGCAGGCCAGAAGGGAATGGCATGATACGTTCAACATGCTGAATGGGAAAACTCTGCAGTCAAGAATAATCTATCCAACAAGGCTATCATCCATAATATAAGGAGAGATAAAGACATTCTCAAACTAAAACTCAAGGAATTTGTGATCACTGAACCAGCTCTTCAAGAAATATTAAAGAGGATTCTTTGAGTGCAAAGGAAGGACCAAAAGTGACAAAGAAAGGAAGAGAGAAAGTCTCTGGAAACAATGTCAAAACAAGCAGTAAAATGGCAGTAAACACGTATCTATCAATAATTAATTTGAATTTAAATGGACTAAATGCTCCAATCAAAAGATAATGTGTTAGAATAGATTTTAAAAAAACAACAAGACCTATCTACATGCTATGTACAAGAACTCATTTTTGATCTAAAGACACTGAAACTCATTTTAGATCTAACAACACCTGCAGACTGAGAGTGGGGATGGGGAGGGGCGCCTGGGTAGCTCAGTCAGTTAACCATCCGACTTCGCCTCAGGTCATGATCTCATGGTTTGTGAGTTCGAGCCGTGCATCAGGCTCTGTGCTGACAGCTCAGAACCTGGAGCCTGCTTCCAATTCTGTGTCTCCCTCTTTCTCTGCCCCTCCCCTGCTCATGCTCTCTCTCTCACTCTCAAAAATAAATAAACATTTAAAAAAAATTTTTAAAAACAGAGTGGGAATGGAGAGACATTTATGATGCAACTGGATGCCAAAAGGAAGTCAGAGTAGCAATACTTATGTTGGACAAACTATTTAAAATAAAATGTGTAGGAAGAGATAAAGAAAGGCACTATATAATAGTAACGGGAACAATCTAAGAAGAAGATCTAACAGTCATAAATATTTATTCCTTCAACATGAAAGAATCCAAATATATAAAACAATAACATAAAGGAACTGATAATAATAATACAATAATAGTATGGGACTTTAATGGCCTCCTTACATCAGTAGGTTGTTGGGAGCCATTCTGAGCCCACTAGTCGAGAAAACTCCTGGTGAGGTTAAAGCAAGTTTGCACAGTCTCTTGCCAATCAGATGACGACGATATCCACCCCCACTCAATTATTTCTGCTTGAGCACTGACCCCTAGGGTACCTTGTTGATCAATATCGGGAGTGACTTGTCCCCTTATTCCGGCCCTGGTATGATGATTGCACCTTGTGAAGGAACTTATTGTGGGAACTTCTTTTGATTATGGGAACAGACATCGTGTCTCCAGAAGGTCCTGTTTCCCTCCATACTTTCCCTTGAGCTATGAACAGGCTAATGACCCCTAGTCATAAAGGATTGACCCTTACACGTACAATTCTGTTTCTACCGTTGCGTTAGTCCAAGATGTACATACACCTCAACGTGTAAATCAACTAACCAAAAATGTCTCCATGCCCTACCTATTCAAGAAATCGTAAAACTAGACACAAAGGTAAATGCACTCGAAGAGGCTATTCTATGTATGGGAAATAAGCTAAACTCTTTAAAGGTATGGTTGGCTCTCTGGTGCCATAAAGCATATAACTGGAAAATCAAGTCTTGCCCGGAGACAAAGAGCCTAACTTAGAGAAAAGGAACAGATAGGGGCAGAAGATAAGTTAGTACATACACCTTTGCTAACTGATGGTGTATAGCAGCCCCTTCCCTAAGGCCTACATTCCACAAACACCTTCCCTTACCCTGGCAGCTGTGATGAGGATGGATAAGCGTATCTACAAACCTATGACTTAATCTTAGCGTTATTAAATTGTGAACACCTTGTTATTTTCTTAGTTACTCAACCTCACTATAATTGGGGCAGTTCTGCAAGAAGACTTCTGCAAAACCTGTTTCTGTACATTTTCCAAAAACACCTTATCACAAAGAGCTATCCATTGTAAAAATTCCATTTCCTGATGCCATGTTAACATTTGACCTATAAATAAAGATACCAAAACTGACAGGACAGAGATGCCTGCCTGGTGATCAGAAAGGATCTCGGGGCTCTCTCACTCTCTCTCTCTCGCCGAGACCATCCATCCTTCAGGGACCCCTGGACCTGGCGGAGCCGGCCTCCGACAGTAGGTCATCTAAACAGAAAATCAACAAGGAAGCAATGGCTTTGAATGACACACTGGATCAGATGAACTTAACAGATATATTCAGAACATTCTTTCTTAAAAGAACAGAAAACACTTTCTTTTCAAGTGCACATGGTACATTCTTCAGAACAGATCCACATTCTGGGTCACAAATCAGGCCTCAAAAAGTACAAAAAGATTGAGATGATACCATGCCTATCTACTTATCACAACCATGATGTGTGAAGTCAACCACAAGAATAAATTTGGAAAGACCAAAATACATGGAGGTTTAAAACCTGCTACTACAGAAGGAAGGAGTCAACCAGGAAATCAAAGAAGAAATTAAAAAATACATAGAAACCTATGGAAATGAAGACATGATAGTCCCAAACCCTTGGGATGCAACAAAAGCAGTCATAACAGGGAAGTATATGGCAATACAAAGTCAGACGCTCAACTGACTGAGCCATTCAGGCACTCCTTATCTATTTATTTTTAATTTCCAAGAGTTCTTTCTTATTATCTTGTTATTTAGTAGTTCCACATATAGCTTTTCTTGTTGTACAGATATAGTATCTTTATCTTTTGGCAACCTGTATTGTTTCCCTCGGCTCTTTTCTTGTCTTTGCATTGATCTTTCTTTCATGTTTTAGGTTTTTAAAAGAATTACTTAATGATCCTTGAATACCCAGTCTTATATATAATTCAACAGATATTTATTGAGTACCTACTGTAGACCAAACAACTTTGTCCTATAAAATAGAACATTGCCCATAAAAGCATTGCCCTAGGATTTAGGTTTAAACAAGCTGTTTGGGAATTCTGGCTGCTAGTAATTGTGGAATTTCTGTTATTGGACTAATTCTCTAGCAAATAGAAATATTCAACTCTATAAATCATACAAACTGAAAGACCTGGAGAGCAACAAAAATCTGACAGAAACTGGAGAGAAATCAACCTTGGAAATAAGGGAAGCACAATGGGGGAGATTTTTACCTAAGTACTCTCACCAGCAACAGCTGGTCAAGTTTAAGCAGAAAGGCATACTTTCCTTGACCTGATTATACAGAGCATGAGTTCAGGAATGCTAGAGTGACAAAAAATTGAAGGGCAAAATCCTAGAACAAAATAGAACCTTTGCTAACTCCAGAACTGTTCAGTTTGTGCAGACAAGACTCCAAGGAGCCCAGTAGAAAGCAACAGTTTTAGACTGATGGAGATGAGGAATACCTGGGTGGTGCAGTCGGTTAAGCATCCGACTCTTGATTTCAGCTCAGGTCATGATCTCACGGGTCTTGATTTCACATCAGGCTCTGTGTTGTGTCAGTGCAGAGCCTGCTTGGAATTCTCTCTCCATCTTTCTCTGTCAACCCCACTTAATGCTTGCTATAAACAAACAAACAAAACTTGAGAAAACGCTAAAAGATTAGTGGAGATGAGGAAATTTAGCTACTCCCCACCACAGAGATGAAAAGGGTATTGAGTTCAAGTCCTGCCAAATTAGAGAAACCCTGTAAACACCTCAAGTTTTCTGCCAATATCCCAGAATGATTTCTCAGGACTAAAGGATTCAATGTAAGACGAGAAAAACCAAAATTAACCTGCCTAGCAGAACATAAAACTACATTTTTTTTTAATGTCCAAAGCAATCCATCAGTTATTGAACAGCCTACTGAAAAAAATTCAACATTCTCCAGAGGAAAATATAGGAATCCAGAGTGTTTACAACCTGTCAACAAGGCACAAATATATAATAATTACTAGTTATATCAATAAGCAGAAAATATTACCCATAATTAAGGGAAGAATCAGTTTTTTTAAAAATCCACAAATAGGGGCGCCTGGGTGGCTTAGTCGGTTAAGCGTCCGACTTTCGCTTAGGTCATGATCTCGCGGTTTGCGGGTTCGAGCCCCGCGTAGGCTCTGTGCTGACTGCCAGCTCAGAGCCTGGAGCCTGTTTCAGAGTCTGTGACTCCCTCTCTCTCTGACCCTCCCCTGCTCACGCTGTCTCTCTCTCTCTCTCCTAGAAATAAATAAAACATTAAAAAATTTTAAAAATATCCACAAATAATCCACATATTAGAACGAGCATACAGCCACTATAAATGATTGTCTGGGTCCTCTATGAAGCAAACACCAAGAAGAACTTAGATGAGCAAGAAATTTGTTAAGGGAAAGGCATATGTGGAAAAAATGGGAGAGTCATAAGACTGTGATGCAGGTCTGACTCTGAGTGAGGGAGAGAGAGAAGGAAAGACTGGGTGATAATATTTTAGATTGAAGTTCTAAGGAAGACTGTCCTTAGGCCATATTTGCCCTTTAGAGGAGCCTTGCACATGCCAGGAAGGTCTCCCTGAACATCTCTGTCATGCTTGGTCTTTGGTTGAGAGCCACTTGTAGGAAATCAATTATTCTTTCCACACAGAGACCTGGGTAGCATATCCTCATAGCTGCCACACTCCACTCTTCCACCACAGAGATCTACTTCTCCACATTGGTGTGAAGGGCAGCTCCTTCGTGGTTTTAACATATCACTTTTCTTTTTTAATTTTTAATGTTTTATTTATTTTTTAGAGAGAGAGACAGAGTACAAGTAGAGGAGGGGCAGAGAGAGAGGGAGACACAGAATCTGAGGCAGGCTTCAGGTTCTGAGCTGTTAGCACGGAGCCCAATGTGGGGCTCGAACTCAAGAACCATGAGATCATGACCTGAGCCCAAGTTGGACACTTAACCGACTGAACCATCCAGGTGCCCCCAAACATACCACTTTTCTGGAGGAGAAACTTAGTTAACAGGACAAACTAGAGTCTCTATCATTGCAGGTAATTTACTTCTGTAACTAGTATTCATCTTCTGTCTTTTACACTAACATTTGAAATTCCTCTCATGCTCAGCTATCACTTTGGCAAGTCTACCTGGCTTCATGGATCATGTGATCCAAACCTTTAATTCTAAGATGTTTGAACCATCTAAAATATCTTTTTTCTCAATCTGAGCTTACTGTATGTATGGATTCACAGCATCAATTGGACAACAGAATGCCAAAATGCACACAAATCAATCACCTGTACTGCACACTGAGTTTTTCTGTCCTTGTATAAAACCAGCCCCACTTTCTGCCAATCAAAGTCAACATCCCCTAGCATTATGGTAACTTCTTACCTGCTAGTGCCTGGGTACAAGAAATGCAAGGTGCCCCCCTCCTACACTGNAACCAAATTGACAATAAACTATTTGTAAAAAAAAAAAAAAAAGAAATGCAAGGTGCCCTATTGGCAGTCTAACTTGTTGAATAAAATCTTTAGTACCTCCTCTGGAAAGAGTATCATTCCTTTGGAAACAAAATCTCTAATCCTACAAAACCCAGAACAATCAGGATAGGAAGCATGGATTCCCCAGTGAAGCACTGAGAGTGTTGGTAATAAAGACTACTATTGCTCTCATCTCTTAGTTATAATATATATGAAACCAAGTATTATTTTATTAGGGACACAGTGTCATAGCAAGCTATTTTTCTATATTGCTGCTATTCAGCTAGTGCTATAATTGTACCCTTAGCAGACTGTTCCAGCATACTATGAGTGTCGATGCCTCTGGGTTGTGCTGTATGTATTATAATCAGTGAATCACATGGTCCTATATACCCATTCCTGTATCTTTTCCACTTTAAAGTGGGTTCCCTGGGTCATGTGTTATGCTGTGTGATATTGATAAGCTGCTGCATAGACTGAAGTTCTGTAGACAGGAAAAGAAAATTCCTATCTGAAATAGATAATCTAGCTGTTGACAATGAACTGATGGTCCTTCCATAATAAATGGGGTTTGTGTATTTGAGTTGCCACCAACTGGTGGCCAGCTGGTATCCTTGAGGAATTGTGTCATATGTGGGTGCCATATGGGTCTCTGTTGCTGATATGAACATTCATAGGCAGAAGCAGCTAGCAGACCTTAGTGAGAGTCCATAACATTGGGTTCATAACAGTTTCTGTGTCTACTACTATGACTCTACATTCATGTGCCCATCATGCTGGTTTGGACTAATGATGAAGGCTAGCTAACATCAACTGATTTATCTCATTGATCAATGCTTCTTCAGCAGTAGGTGCTTTCCAGTACGTATCAATACAGGATAATTCTCTTTTCGTGACCACTCCATATATCCATCCAAATGACTCTATATAATCTATATCTTCTCATCTCCAATATTCTAATCATTTTTCTTTAAACCTCTAACCAGAATTCTCATATTGGGCCACTTCTTCAACCAAAGTGGATGATGAGGTACACACATGTAGTTCTGCCCATCAGGAAGATTTTCCCTTTTCACTGTCTTTTCAAAGAAGCTCTTAAATGTGGCTATGATGAAACATCTGTCAGTTTTAGCCTTGGGACCATGTGCCAAGGAATCCCTCTCTAAATCAAGTTTTATTTTTTCCCCCTCCTTTTTAGCTTTTATTATACAAGGCTTCCCATGGGATCTGTGCCTTCAGTGTAAGGCAATGATTTTTCAGTATATAGTAGGGAGGGTCATCAATCAATTATACCTCCTCAGCACTTGGTTTGATAGTTACCCCCCAATCCACAGTCACTGAAAGTAATTGTGATAAATAGTTAAAGATTCTAAAAGACAAAATGGATATAGTGGGTGACAGGTTAGAAATTTTCAGGATCTTTGGAAATTATAAAAAAAGGACTAAATGGAAATAATAGAAGTGAAAAATTTAAGTCAAAACATTATTGGATCATTTTTTATAGCACATTGGACATAATAAAAAAAAGATCAGCTGTCCTGAAGACATGTAAATCTATTTCATATACTGAAGCATTGAGATGAAAAAGTTTGGAAAATTATAAAGAGCCTCAATGACCTCAGAGGACATGTCAAACAATAAATGTAATCAAAGTCCCAGGGGAGGAGAGAGACTGAGACAGAAAAGACTAATGAAAGATACAGTTAAATTTTTTCCAAACTTTTTTATAGATAACAACCTATAAAAGCAGACGTTTAGCCAACTATAGAAGGAGAAAATACCAACAAAATCAGACATAGGCCCACCAGCCAATTGGCTTAAATCCACAGTTAAAGAAAATCTTTAAAGGAATCTATATTCTCATATTGAACCACTTCTTCTTCAACCAAAGAAAAAAAACTAGAAAAGAAACCACATTGCATATAGGGGAACAAAAATGAAAGAATGTGCCTTCTCATCAGAAAAGGCTGAGGTCAAGATAATAATAATGACTGACATCTTTAAAATGTGCTTGGTGAAAAGGAAAACATCTGCCAACCTAAAATTCTACATGTCATCAAAATAGCTTGAAAAAATGAAGGTTGAAATAAAAACATTTCCAGATAAACAAAATTAGGAAATTTTGTTACCGGTAAAGAAAGTTGTTTAGGCTGAAGGGAAATTATATGAGATGGAAACTCAGATTTATAGGGATCAGAAAAAGCCTTGGAAATAGCAAATAAGTGATTAAATATAAAAGGTCATCTTTCTTTTCTTAAATTCCCCAAAAGTCAATTGACTGCTTGAAGAAAAAACATGGCAATGTTTATGACTTTTATAACATAAGTATAGGAAAAATAAATAACAATAGCACAACGGATGGAGACAGGTTTAAATAGAATTATATTTTTATAAGTGCATTATATTATACATGAAATAGTATAAAATTAATTTTAACTAGAATACATTATGTTAAATAAGAACACCGGAATCTCTAGAGAAATTTACTTAAAAGTAATAAAATAAGATTTTAAACGTTAACTCAGGGCATAGAATACTAAAACATTAAATAATTCCATAAGAAGACAGGAAAGGAGAAACAAAGAAAAACAAAGGGCACAGGTAGAAAAAAAGTAGCAAGAAATTAAATAGAAGAAAATGTCTAATCAAAAGGCAGAGACTAGCAGGTTGGACACAAGGGAGTATCATTCATTTTAAAGGCTGAAATCTTGCAATTTGCAAAAACATGGTTGGATCTAAAGAGTACTATGCTAAGTAAAGTAAGCCACTCAGAGAAAGACAAATACCAAGTGATTTCATTCATACATGCAATTTAAGAAACAAACAAGTAAAGAAAAAAGGAGACAAACCGAAAACAGACTCTTAACTATAGAGAACTGATGATTACCAGAGGGGAGGGGGAGGGGGTGATGGGTAAAATAGATGAAGGGGATTCAAAGTATACTTATCATGATGAGCACTGAATAATGTATGGAATTGTTGAGTCATTAGGTTATACACCTGAGTGTAATAGAACACTGTATGTTAATTATACTGAAATTAAAATTAATTAAAAAATTAATAAGTAAATAAAAATAAAAAGATATAACTCTATGATGTTTACAAGGGATGCTTTATACGTTAAAACACAAACAGGTTCATGATAACCCATCCAAAAGATATATCAAACACCAGACATAATAAAGCTTGTACAAACTATGTTAATAGTGGGTATAAACCTACTGTGTTTAACACAGTAGGTTTTAAGTTTTTTTTTTAATGTTTATTCATCTTTGAGAGATAAAGAAAGAGTGTGAGTGGGGAAGAGGCAGAGAGAGAATCTGAAGCAGGCTTCAAGCTCTGAGCTGTCCGCACAGAACCTGACACAGGGCTCAGACCCATGAACTATGAGATCATGACCTGAATGGAAGTCAGGCACTTAACCAACTGAGCCACCCAGGTGTCTCTAGACACAGTAGGTTTTAAACAAGAAATCTTACCAGAAATAAACAGAGGCATTTCATAATGATAAAACAGAACAGCATAGTAATTATAGGCAACAATGCTGTATTATATACTTCACAATTGCTGAGAATAAATCTTAAATATTCTTGCCACATAAAAAGAAATAATTATGTGGCATGATCAGTGTGTTAGCTAAAACTACAGTGGTAATCATATTGTAATATGTAAATGTAACATGTTTTACACTTTAGATTTACACAATGTTAAATGTAAATAAGATCTCAAAATCAGGAAAGCATTAGAATTCTAAATGTATCTACAACTATAACAGAGAAATATGCAAATATAGTAAAAAATTCTTAATACCCTTTTTTGGTAACATAGCATCCAGTAAGGCTATAGACCGGTACAGCCTATCAACCAACTTAACCCAACTGACATTCATAGAATAGGACACCGAACCATGCAATTATTTTAATCTCTTGGGGACAGATGCATTTTGGAATCCAGAATTATTTGCATTGTTAGAAAGATTACTTAGTGCACATAATAATCAGGTCCACATTCTCTTATCCATAATTATCCAAAAAGCCCTGGAAACCAAATTTTTGGTCAGCTTGGAGTAGTCAAAACTTCTTTGGAAGCAGAATCTGACCTGACATGAAACATGGGTTGTGTCTCAGCTTCCTCTCAGCCATAAGTGATGCCACAATTCACTGATGTTTCACGGTTTGTTTTATTTTATAGTTTTGTAATTAACTACACCATGAACAGTTTGAAACAGCTAAAGATGCCCTTGTAGGTAACAGAGAAATAGAAAAAGAGGCATCTGTCAATATCTAGAGGGCACAAAGTGAAGATATTACAGAGGCTCCAAAACAAGCTTGCAGTTGCAGACTTTAAAGGATTTCCTCATACTAATGAAAAGACTACATTAAACCTTATTAGTTCACCAAATATGCATCAGTAGAGTGCAATTAAGCTAGAAAAAGGCTTGCATTGAAGAAATGCTGAACATTAACAATCATGTGCCTGTTGTGCATTCCTTCAAGGGAAAATTCTGCAATGGGAATATTGCTGAAATAGTTTAAAGTATAGTGAAGCAGGTGGATAATTGTGAGGAAGATGCTGACGGAGGGGAAAAAAACTCTGAATGATATGGTGAAACTGTAATCAGTTAATTGCTGACCTTGAACAAAACACATGAGGTCAGAGCAGTTGCATCAATTAAAGAAAATCTGCTTGGGTAGATCCCCATGTTAATAGCTTAGAGGACATTGAAAAAAGCTTTCTAAGACTATTTTCCTGGAAAATATTATGCTGTGAAAGAAGTCTACCCCAGAAGACCACATACTACATTATTTTATTGACTTGAAAGCCCAGAGTAAGGAAACCTACAGAGACAAAAGGTAGATTCCTGGTTGCTTAGGGTTTAGGTGAGACGGGGGGAAAAAAGTGTTCAGTTTCTCTGACATGATGAAAATGTTCAAAAATTGACTGTGAATATACCCCAAATATATTCATATATCTGTGAATATACCCCAAACCAATAAATTGTACCTTTAAAAAAAAAATGAATGAATCGTACAGTATGTGAATATTTCAACAAAGCTGTTAAAAATAAAGGCCAAGTCGTAGCTCATTTTCATCTCTGAAGAATTCCTTCTTAGCCATGTTCTCAGAGGCTGAATTCCAACAAAATGATAATGAAAGCAGTATATGCAATTCTCCAAGATTCTCCAGTTTAATCTTGATCCATTGAATATATAGGTCCAACAATTCAGCTTATCTTGAAATTGCATATACTTGAAATGAAGTGTTTTCATTAGAAAAAAATCAACACAAAATAATTTGCAGATTATATTTACACCACTATTTAATTTACTACTTTATTACTATAAAACCTGAGATATTATTAACAATCTTTAATTATTCCACTTGGAGTGAATATTCATACCTTGTGGTTCAGCAATTCAGACAGTCATTTTGGGGTGTTTCTGCAGACAGTAGTTTTTATATAATACACTGTGCTATGTACATAGCACTTAAAATTTAAATTTTGAAAAGGTATGTGTTCTCAGAGTATTGTATTAGAGATTGTGGGGCTGTATGATATCACATCTCCAGGGGGTTCTGGGACAGCAGCCTGTAACCAGTAGCTCTATAAACAGCTTTATTTCAGGTCATATTTTGCAAACAAATTTGTACAAGATTTTTAAGAATGTTTTTAAAAATTTTTAAATTTTGAAAATGCAAGAAAGAAATTGATTGCTACATAGAGTAATAGTCTATGTCAATGCTGTCCAGTAGATATCTGTGTTTACAAGTTTATATTTTCCAGTAGCCTTATTTAGAAAAAGAAACAGATGAAATTTAATGATGGTCTCATTCAGCCTGATATTTTAAAAACATATTAATTTCAACATGTAATAAATACAAAATTTTTTTCTATATTTTACACTCATCTATTTGAAATATGGTATATTTTCTTTACCCTTACCAGGCACCCCAATTTGGACTTGTCACATTTCAAAAGTTCAAGAGTCACTTGTATTCAGTGACTATCCTTTTGGACAGTGCAGAGCTATGTAACTAGAGGTGTATCTAATGTAACATAGCATTTGGTGAAAAACCTCAAGTTCTACAAAATTGTACAACAAAAGTAAAAGGTCAAATGGAAAAATGTAGAACATACCACTCTAAAACCATGCAACTTTGATATAATGTGCCAAAATGAGTCAGTAATTTGCATCCAGAAAAATAACATGAAATGCTCAGGAATGTAGTATATTTTAAAATTCAGAGTGGTTACCTGGCAATATTTCATATAAAGTAGAGCTAGTGTTACCAAGACAATGTGTATCAAAGTATGCTATCAGCTGTAGGCACTGTTTTTTTGTTGTTGTTATTGTTTTGGTTGTTTGGGGGAGGGGGGGAGGGGGGTAGACAGATGCAACTTACCTGTTACATTATTCTAGTTTGCTGAGAAATTTTTAAAATCACGAATAGATGCTGAATTTTCTCAAATTCTTTTCTTCATCAAAGGAAATGATCATACAGCTTTCCTGACTAAATTGATTGTTTCTGAACAATAAACCAGGCTTATGTTATTGTGATAAATCCCATGTGACCTCATATTTATCTTTTAAAATACTGGGAATTCAATTTTACTAACTTTTGGCTGAGGATTTTTCCTTCTTTGTTCATGGAAGGTATTGGTCTCTGATTTTTATTTCTTGTAATGTTGGTCTGGGTTTAGTATGCAAGTGATATTACCTAGTATAAATTTCAAGTACAAAACTACTAAGAGTTACACAAACTTAGAGTAAGTTTCTTTTTCTTGAATACGTCATTAATTCCTTATGTAATGGTCTTATTAATAAAATTTAATGAATGTGCTATTTTGATTATTGAGCAAAAACGAAACAACAAACTATACCATTTTCTTCTGCTTTTAACTTTTAAAAGTGGAAAACTTCTTATTATATCTCCTTCAATTTAACTAATAATCACAGCTATTGATTTGAAGATAACTGCATGGTATCTTAGGATCTGTTATGAGGACCTATAAAGCCATTTGAAAGTATGGGGAAGAGAAATTGAAAATATCAGGAGCTGGTATTTTGAAATGTTAGGGGTCCAGAATTCAGTTTATTATACTCTCTTGCATAAAGCAGCCTCCCATTAGCTGCTTATACAGGCCTTTTATTGTATGATATTTCCCAATTGATCACTCCCAATTTATAAAAAATAAATTTATTTAAATTTATTTAAAATTTATTTAAAATTTAAAATTTATTTAAAACATTTAAAACATCTATTTGTTATAGATAAATTTAGTGTGTCTGAGAGTGCATTCTTCCACCACATATGTATTTGTGTATATGTATGATAAATATATTATTTATATATTTACATATTTACATATTAATCCCCCTAATGATGAATACTTAGTCTTAATGTCCACTAACAGTCATTTAGGTTATAAAGTAAATTGCAGTAAATATCCTTAATGATGTTTACTTGAAGACCTGTGTGAACAGTTCTTTAGTGCATATATCCAAGGATATATGCAGTGCTGGGTTGTAGACTACTATTTACGTATTCAATTTCACTAAATACTGAAAGTTTGCTGAAAAGTTACAGTAGTTCTTGCTTCTACAAGGAGAGTCTGTTTTTTTCCCCCGAATTGTAGGATTACAATTTCTTCTATTTCCTAGGTATTATGATCCCTTAGCAGCAATATTATTGCAAATGTCTTCCATGTTTCCCATTTGTCAACTTTTTCCTTGTAGTCTTTCACAAAATACAAATCATTAATTTTAACGTAATTATATACATCAATACTTTTCATGCAATGTTGGCACTTTATCAGGGTTTAGAAATCAACTATTCTGCAAGGTCATAGAAACACTTACATATTTATTCTCCTCTTTATTTTATACATTTAGCTTTAAAATTTAGATCTTTACTTCACTTTAAATTTATTTACTTATTTTTGGTGTGAGTTTTGGATCCAACTGTTTTCCTTCACATATTGAACCAAGCCTCCTAATATCACTTACTAAACAACACATCCTTCCTCCATTGATTGGTAATGACATAGTACCACATTTATTCACTAATCTGTTTTTAGATTCTATATCCACTCCCTTCTATTAGTTTATTCTGTGGCTGTCCTAAGATATTTTAAATGTTATGTATCTGTGATACCTCATATTTCTTTACTTTTAAAGGTGGGTTTAATATTCAGAAATCATGTTATTTCTGTTCATATTTTAAAATAGGCACATTAAATTTTTTTATATTCAGCAGGAACCATTTCTCTCCTCTGACCCCAGTTTAGACACAGGGATACTTCTAGCACAGGACAACTAGCTTGCTAACAGAATGGTCCACCGCCTCCAACCTACCATCAGAGAGTCCATCTAAACCAGCGCCACAAGCATGGCATTGTGCAAGCAACCCTGACATGGGCAGCATCACTCTAAAGTGACTCCTCCCTCAGTGAGAGGAAAGATACATACACCAGCTCAGTTGAAGTCCAGAAGTGGACTGGGGGACAGAGATCTTGTCTGACTGCAGGCCTTACCCACCAATGAAAGCCTCCCAGAGGACAATGTGGGGAGAATGCCCTAAAGTTCAGTCTAACCACATTTCTGGCAAAACCACAGTCTGACCCAACTCAAGCTCAAGGCATCCCAGGAGTGGCTCATTAACAACACAGAAACCAAACCCACAACAGGTGAAGAGAACCATTGCAGATGACTGAAGGCAAACATTGCTCTTCCACAAAAGTAAGGCCCATGCAACACACATAGGAGACACCCCTAAAGTTCAAGTTTCTGGTGAATGGTGGACCTTGCACTCTAAAGCCCTCTGGGACCTCTTCTTTATAAGGCTATTACTTGAAAAACAGGAGATGTTGCTGACTTTCCTAATACATAGAAACAGGCCCAAAGAGTTAAATAAAATAAGGAGACAGAGAAACATCCCCAAATGAAAGAATAAAACAAAACTCAGGGCAAAAGAGCTAAGCAAAATGGAGATGAGTAATATGTCTTATAGAGAATTTAAAGTAATGGTCCTATATATACTCATTGCACTTAAGAGTGGAGGACCTCAGTGAGATCCTTAACAAAGAGATACAGAGCATAAAAAAGAACCAAGCAGAGAAGAAAAACTCAATAACTGAAATTAAAAACACACTAGAGGGAATAAATAGTAGACTACAGGCAGCAGAAGAACAGATCAGTGGCCCAGAGGACACGTTTTTAATGGAAACGGGGGAGAGAATAAAGATTTTAAAAAATGATAACAGATTAAGGGATCAGCAACAGCACAAAATGTAACATTTGCATTATAAGAATCTCAAAAAGAGGAGAGAGAGAGAAATGTAGGCAGAAAATTTATTTGAAGAACAAATAACTGAAAACTTTCCTATCTGGGGAAGGAAACAGAAATCTAGATCCAGGAGTCATTAGAGCCCCAACAAAATCAACCCAAGGAGGTCCACACCAAGACACACAGTAATTAAAATGGCAAAAAGTAATGATAAAGAGAGAAATTTTAAAACAAGAGAAAAGAAAACAGTTACATTAAAGGAGAACCCCAAAAGGCTATCGGCTGATTTTTCAGCAGTAACTACAGACCGCAGAGCTGTGGCACAACATATTTAAAGTGTTAAAAAAGAAAAACCTGCAACCAAGAGTAATCTATCCAGCAAGGCTAACATTCAGAATAGGAGGAGAGATCAAGAGTTTACCAGACAAACCAAAGTTAAAGGAGCTCACGATCACTCAACTAGCCCTACAAGAAATGTTAAAGGGGATTCTCTGAGTGGAAAGGAAAGACCATAAGCAGGAATAAGAAAAGGGGGTAGTAGGGGCGCCTGGGTGGCTCAGTCGATTAAGCGTCTGACTTTGGCTCAGGTCATGATCTCACAGTCAGTGAGTTTGAGCCCCGCGTTGGGCTCTGTGCTGACTGCCAGCTCAGAGCCTAGAGCCTGCTTCAGATTCTGTATCTCCCTCTCTCTCTGACTTTCCCCTGCTCATGCTGTCTTCCTCTCTCTCTCTCATAAATAAATAAAACAACAAATTTTTTTTTAAAAAAAGGGGAAGCATGAAAGCAGTAAAATTAAGGATATCAAAAATCAGTTGAGGGGGTCACAAAATAAAAGGATGTAAAATATGACATAAAACGTTGCAGGAAGAGGAGTAAAAATTTAGTGCTTTCAGAATGGGTTCAAACTTCAGCGACCATCAACTTAATATAGACTGTTATATACACAAGATGTTATATATAACATATATAATATATATAAATCTAATGGTAACCACAAATTTAAAAACTGGTAATAGATATGCAAAAATAAAGAAAACAAATACAAGAATATCAATAAAGAAAGCCAGCAATCTCCAAGAAAAGAGAGCAAGAGAAGAAAACAAAGAGCTACAAAACTGTAAAACAAGTAATAAAGTGGCAGTAAGTACAAAACTATTAATAATTACTTTGAATGTAAATGGACTAATGCTCCAATAAAAAGACACTGGGTAGCAGAATGGATAAGAAAGCAAGACCCATCTATATGCTGCCTGCAAGAAACTTGTTTCAGACCTACATACACATAAGACTGGAAATGAAGATATAGAGGAGCATTTATAATGCAAACAGAAATGAAGGAAAAACCAGGGTAGTGATACTTATATCAGACAATATAGATTTTAAAATAAAGACTGAAGAAAGATAAGGAGGGCACTACATAATCACAAAGGGAACAATCCAATAAGAAGATATAACAATGGTATTTATTTACAATGATTTATAATACAATTATTTACATATTAACATTTATAATACAATTAATTATCATACAGATAGTTATTGACAATACAATTAACCAACATACAGGAAAAAATTGATAGTAATACAATACTACCAGGGGACTCTAACACCTACTTAAATCAATGGATTGATCATCTAAACAGAAAATAGACAAGAAAATAGTGGCTTTGAAGGACACATTGGACCAGATGGATCTAACATCTCTTAAAACAGCAGAATGTACTTTCTTTTGAAATGCACATGGAACATCCTCCAGAAGAGATCACATGTTAGACCACAAAACAAGTCTCAACAAGTCCAAAAAAAACTGAAGTCATACCATGTATCCTTTCCAACCACAATGCTATAAAAGTAGAAAGCAGCCATAAGGAAAAAAAATCTGGAAAGACCACAAATACATGGAGGGAGGTTAAACAGCATACTACTAAATAATGATGGGTCAATCAAAAAAAATGAAAAAAAGAAATAAAAAAATACATGGAAGTGAATGAAAATGAAAACATAGTGGTCCGAAATCTTCAGGATGCAGAAAAAGCTGTTCTAAGAAGAGATTTTCTAGCAAAACAAGGCAACTTAAAAAGCAAGAAAATCTCAAATGAACGACCTAATCTTATACCTAAAGGAGCTAGAAAAGAAAAAACAAAACCCCAAAGCGGAATAAAATAATATAAATTTGAGCAGAAATGAATGAAATAGAAACTAAAAAAATCTCTATAGAATGGATCAATGAAACCACCAGCTGGTTTTTTGAAAAGATCAACACAATTGATAAATCTTAAGCCAGAATTATCAAAGAGAGAGTAAAAAATAGTTCCAAAATAAAATCAGAAATGAAAGAGAAGGAAAAACAACTGATACAAAAATCCAAAGGATTATAAGAGTATTATGAAAAAATTATATGCAGACAAATTGGACAACCTAGAAGAAATGGATAAATTCTTTTAAACATATAACTTACCAAAACTGAATCATGGAGAAATAGAAAATTTTACAGAAAATTACTAGCAATGAACTTGAATAAATAATCAGAAAACAAACAACAGTCCAAGACCAGATGGCTTCACATGTGAATTCTACCAAACATTTAGAGAAGGGTTAATACTGGGGTGCATGGGTGACTCAGTCGGTTAAGCATCTGACTTCAGCTCAGGTCATGATCTCATGGTTCATGGGTTCGACCCCCGTATACGGCTCTGTGCTGACAGCTGGCTCAGAGCCTGGAGCCTGCTTCGGATTCTGTGTCTCCCTCTCTCTCTGACCCTCCCATGCTCATGCTGTCTCTCTCAAAAAAATAAACAAAACATTAAAAAAAAAGAGAGAGAGAGAGAGAGAACAGTTAATACCAATTCTTCTCAAACTATTAAAAAGTAGAAAAGGAAGGAAAACTTTCAAATTTTTTATGAGGCCAATGTTACTCTGATACCAAAACCAAATTAAAAACACCAGTAGAAAAGAGAACTACAGGTCAATATCTCTGATGAATATAAATGCAAAAATCCTCAATAAAATACCAGCAAACAAATCCAAAGACAGACTAAAAAATCGTTCACAGGGACACCTGGGTGGCTCAGTTGGTTAAGTGACCGACTTTTGGCTCAGGTCATAATCTCACAATTCGTGAATTCAAGCCATGTGTTGGGGATTGTGCTGACAGCTTAGAACCTGAGGCCTGAGACAGAATTCAGATTCTGTTTCCCTCTCTCTCGGCCCCTCTCCCACTTGCACAAACACTTTCTCTCTCTCTCTCTCTCTCTCTCTCTCTCTCTCTCTCAAACATTAATTTTTTAAAATCATTCACCATGAACATGTGGGATTTATTCCTGGGATGCAAAGGTGGTTCAGTATTCACAAATCAATCAACAAAATATATTAATAAGAGAAAGGATAAAAAACTTATGATCACTTCAATAGATGCAGAAAAAGTATTTGACAAAGTATAACAAAATAAAACATTCATTCATGATAAAAACCTTCAACAAAGTTGGATTAGAGGGCATATACCTCAACTCAATAAAGGCCTTACATGAAAAACCCATGGCTAACATCATACTTAATGGGGGAAAACTGAGAGCTACTCCCTTTAAATCAGGAACAAGATAATGATGTCTTCTCTCAATACTTTTATTCAACATAGTACTGAAGTCCTAGCCACAACAATCAGAAAATAAAAAGAAATAAAAGGCATCCAAAACAATAAAGAAGAAGGAAAACTTAAAAAATATTTTTAAATTTATATTTATTTCTGAGAGAGCGAGCGACAGAGTGTGAGCAGGGAAGGGGCAGAGAGAGAGGGAGATAAAATCTGAAGCAGACGCCAGGGTCTGAGCTGTCAGCACAGAACCTGATCCGTCACCTGTCAGCACAGACTGAGATCATGACCTGAGCCAAAGTTGGATGCCCAACTGAATGAGCCACCCAGGCACCCCATTTTAATTTTTCTTTCAAATTTATGTTTATTTCTGAATTAGAGAGGCAGAGTACAAGCAGTGGAGGGGCAGAGAGAGGGAGATACAGAATCACAGAAGAAGGAAAATTCACTATTTGCAGACGACATTATACTAGATATAGAAAACCCTAGATATAGATATATCCACCAAAATACTACTTGAATTGATCATTGAATTCAGTAAAGTCCCCAGATACAAAGCAGCATACAGAACTTCACTGCATTTCCATACTCTAATAATAAAGCAGAAGAAAGCAAATTAGGACAACAATCCCATTTATACTTGTACCAAAAATAACAAAATACCTAGTTATAGACATAACCAAAGAGATGAAAGACCTGTACCCTGAAAACTATAAACCACTGATGAAAGAAATTGAAGAGGACACAAAGAAATGGAAAAACATTCCATTCTCATACATGGGAAGAAAAATACTGTTAAAATGTCTATATTACCCAAAGCAACCTACACATTTAATGCAATCTCTATCAAAATACAACCAGCATTTTTCAGAGTTAGACCTCACAATCCAAAAATTTGTATGGAACCACAAAAGACTCCAAAGAAACAAAGCAATCTTGAAAAAACACAGAGCTAGAGGTATGACAACCTCAGGTTTCAAGTTATACTGGCACAAAAATAGACACATAGAGAACAGACAGCCCCAAAATAAACCCACACTTTTATAGTCAATTAATCTTCAATAAAGGAGGCAAACATATACAATGGAGAAAAAGAGTCTCTTTAATGAGTGGTGTTGGGAAAACTGAACAGCCACATGCAATGAGAATGCAACTGGGCCTCTTTCTTACACCATACATGAAAATAAACTCAGTATGGTAAAAATCCTAGAATAAAACGCAAGCAGTAGTTTCTGACATCAGCTGTAGCAACATTTCTTTATGTTTCCTGAGGTGAGGGAAACAAACACAAAAATAAACTATTGGGACTACATCAAAATAAAAAGTTTCTGCAAAATGAAGGAAACAATCAACAAAACTGAAAGACTGTGTACTGACTGGGGAAAATATACATGCAAATGACATATCTGATAAAGGGTTAGTATCCAAAATATATAAAGATGTTCTACAGCTCAACATCAAATCAACAAATAATCCAATTAAAAAACGAACAGACATTTCTCAAAAGATGACATACAGATGACCAACAGACACGTGAAAAGATCAACATTACTAATCATCAGAGAATTTCAAATCAAAACCAAAATGAAATGTCATTCACACCTATCAGAATGGCTAAAATCAAAAACACAGAAAACAACAATTGTTGACAAGGATATGGAGAGAGCCGATGTTGATGTAACTGTTGGTGGGAATGCAAACTGGTTCAGCCACTCTGGAAAACAGTGTGGAGCTTCCTCAAAAAGTTTAAAATAGAAATTACTATATTAATCAGTACTTCCACTACTGAGTATTTACCCAATGGATATAAAAACATCAATTTGAAAAGATATATGCACCCCATATTTATTGCACCATTATATACAACAGCCAAATTATGAAAGCAGCTCAAGTATCCATTGATCAATGAATGGATAAAGAATACGTGGGATATATACACACACACACACGCACACACACACACACACAATGGAATATTACTCAGCTATAAGAATGAAATCTTGTCATTTGCAACAGCATGGACAGATCTAGAGGATATAATGCTAAGTGAAGTAAGTCAGAGGAAGACAAATATCACATGATTTCACTCATGTAGAATTTAAGAAAAAATAAATGAAGAAAAAAGAGATGAACCAAAAACAGACCTTTTTTCTTTTCTTTTCTTTTTTTTTTTTTGAGAAAGAGAGCATGTGAGTGGGGGAAGGAAAGGCAGGGAGAGAATCTTAAGCAGGCTCTGCCCCCAGCACAGAGCCTGATGCAGGGCTTGAGGAGGTGCTTGTTCCCACAGCACTGAGATCATGACCTGAGCCAAAATTAAGAGTCTGATGCTCAACTGAGGCACCCTATAGACTTCACTACAGAGTAGTCACTGATAGTTACCAGTGGGGAGGTAGATGGGTGGGTGGGGGTGAGTGAAATAGTTGGAGGGAGTTAAGAATACACTTATCATGATGAGTACTGAATAATGTATAGAATGACTGAATCACTATACTGTACATCTGAAATTTACATAACACTGAATGCTAATTATATTAGAATTTAAAAATAAAATAAAAATAATTTTAAAATAAAATAGTATCTTTATTTTCATATCTATAGTCTATGTAAATG
>NW_027531917.1:10648144-10677441 GCF_008692635.1 Crocuta crocuta | reverse complement strand
TGGGGGTACAATTTTTACTTTCATATCTTTTATTTTGCAATCTTGGTTCTTGGTTATTTTTTAGTTATAGTTGCTTGTTTTTGTTTTCTTGGTTTTCTGGGGGTTAGTAACATTGATTTTATGATCCATAATAATTAATAATTATTTATATCTCCTTTGCCATAAATGAATAATTAAACATATACATATTTATTATACAAGCTAGCTCTTTTGAAAGTATCTCAGCTCTTTGATTTGTTTTGAATGAGGATAAGATTATTTAATAATTTTGAGTAGATAAATCAATGTAGGTTTGATTGTCCACTAAAGGATTACATTTCAAAGTCTAAGTATATTGCACTGGGATATATTTTTACAAAGTAACAAAAATAAAGACCTCTAACATTTAATTTTAAAATAATTTCCCCAAATCATTATTTTGCAGTCTTTGAAAATAGAAACCCTGGAAGTGAGCACATATACTACTAAATAGTTATTTAGTAGTATTTAAAGCCATGACATTGAATATGGCCTCTGAGGATAGTGAAGTGATTCAAGGACCAAAGTTCTTGGGCATTTGTCCTTCAGAGATCTGGGAGATGAGAACAGTGAAAGGAATAAGACTATGTTAATGGGAAATCCTAGAGGCTAAATGAAAAGAAGTTTCCAAAGGAAAAGGAACACAACCTGTGTTAGTGTTAAGAGATCACAAAAGGTAAGGAATGAGCACTGACCGTCGGATTTTTCAAAATTTAAGTCATTGGTAATAAAACAAAAACGATTTCAACTGAGTAATAGGGACAAAACCTGATTGGAATGGTTTAAGAGAGCTCAGAAAGAGATACTGGATATAGCCAGTATATATAATTTTTTCTAGGGATTTTACTTGAAAGTAGTATAATATACATTTGCAACAATGTGGATGGATATAGAGTGTATTATGCTGAGTGAATTAAGTCAGTTAGAGAAAGACAAGTACCACATGATTTCACTCATATGTGGAATTTAAGAAACAAAACAGATGAACATAGGGGAAGAGAAAAAAAGAGGGAAGCAAACTGTAAGAGACTCTTAACTATACAGGACATACTGAGGATAATGGAAGGAGGTGGCTGGGGGATGGGTCAAATGGATGATGCATATTTAAAGAGATCACTTGTTGTGATGGGCACACATTCTATACATGTTAACTAACTAGAACTTAAATAAAAAGTTGAAATTGAAATAAAAAGCCTTATAATATAGAAATGAGAATAAACTTGGTGAGCCAGGATACAAAGATTTAAATTCTGCGCCCACCACCTGCTAGTTGTGTGATGTTGCATACATTACTCATTGCATCTTTACCTTGGTTTTCTCATCTGTAAAATGAACTTTTCTCATAAGAATATCAGAAAACTAAATGAGTTAACAGAGTCAAAATATGTAAAGCTATCCTGGCAATGTCTCACACATAGTAAATGCTATGCAATTTTGAACTATTATTATTTAACAGAACCAGAGAAAAGGAAGGGAAGCAGGAGGAGGTGGGTAACAGGAAGGGTATTTAAATATCTGTTTGATCACCTGAGGGGAATGGTTGGCTAACAAGGAAAAACTGATGCAGGAGAGAGGAGGGAGTTATTAGAGCATGTCCTTGAGTGGGCTGGAGAAGATAGCATCTAGTATTTAAGGTAAGGGCATGGTTTGTTTATAACACAGAGCTTGTATTCAATCCAACATACCAGGAGGAGATATAAAATATATGGAGACTCTGGATGCAGGCAAATATTTGATGATGGGAAGTTGTGTATATCTTCTTCTGATTAATTACAGTTTCTCAGCGAATTAGGAAGCCAAGACATTACCTGTGCATGGGTGGAAGTCTTGGATACTTTCCTTCATGTTTGCCTCACTGTGATTACTGTTCTTCAGAATTAATTAAAGGTTCTCAATAGGTCAAAATATATTTCCTCCTCCACTGGAACAATGAAATTTTGGTTTGTAAAATAAATAGAAATTTTCTCCTTGCTACCTTACAGTCTCAGCTGGGAGGTGAGTCAGAACCAATTAATAAGTAAAAAAGGCAAGGACAAAGTGAAAATCCATGGATTGCACCAGGGATTGATTCTGCCACCTCAGCATGTCTCACTTCCTTCAGCTGCTCAGCTGCTGATTATTTCCATGATGCATTTCCTTTTTCAGGAAAGCCCCTATTTTTATTTCTTCTAGGTTGCTTTAATTTGGCTTCTCTTTTATTCTTTCTAAAATTCACTGGACACAAGTTATCAGTTCAATCGCTCTAAACACATATATAAAAGAAAACAGACAACTAAAACTGAGAAATGCTGGTTTTATGTTTTTGGGGTTATCTGAGCTTAGAGTCCATTTGAACTAGAACAGAATTTGCATCTTACAGAAAATTAAAAGCCCTTGTAAACAGATAGAATTCTAACTGCTAATAGTTTTGTGGGAAGTTTGAGGGGTCATTTTTAGTTTTTAAAAAGTAATGTCACTTTTTCAAATTTTGAGGTTGGTATAAATGCTGTTGAGTAATTTCTAGGTACAGACCTATAAATATTTTTACTGTAAAATTTTTACTACATATTTGGAAATCATTCATAGAATCACTGAATCATTATATTGTACACCTGAAACTAATATAACACTGTATGTTAATTATACCTCAATAAAAATTATACACATAACAAGAAAAAAATAGAAGAATTCAGATAAAGAAATTTAAGTGAATCAGAAAGAACAAAAATTATTCCTTTAGACCATTGTTTTTGATCAGTCCCGTGAAACAATATGTTGGGATCTATGGAAAATCTAGTTAAGGAAAAAACGTATTTTAATTTTTTTCTCTCTCTTAACCTCAGCAGTGTTACCTGCTTCTGGGAAATCCTTCCAGATGGAACAGTCATTTCCCGGTATAACCCTGCACCTAGTCCATAATATATTGAATCAATGAGATTGTAGGGCCCAAGGGCAGTTTGCCCTAGGATGGCCACTTTGTCATAAAGATTATTCTGAGCTGAAGGCAATCAAGATTCTACTAGTCCAAGAGAAGCTTTCACTCCTCCCTTAACTACATAGAAGAATCTAAATTGGGGGTCTTTCCCAGAATAAGCATTATTAGCACAGATAAATTTTACCTTAGTGACCCATCTGCATGGCAGGACAAACATCTAATTACCAAACATCTTCTCTTCTTATTGCCCTGTGAAGTGCATTCCTTTCCTTTGAAGTCCCAGACCTCTATCCCTTCTTCTTAACTCAGGATGACATACACACCTCATTTTATCTGTCTTTGGCATTTCCAGATCTATGTGGACTTGCTGTGTATATGCTATTAAATAGGATTTTCTCTATTAATCTGTCTCATGTCAGTTTGATTCTCTAGAAGGCCTCTTGAAGGAGACAAATTCTTGGGGCGCCTGGGTGGCTTAGTCGGTTAAGCATCCGACTTTCGCTTAGGTCATGATCTCGCGGTTCGTGGGTTCGAGCCCCGCGTCGGGCTCCGTGCTGACTGCCAGCTCAGAGCCTAAAGCCTATTTCAGAGTCTGTGTCTTCCTCTCTCTCTGACCCTCCCCCTGCTCACGCTGTCTCTCTCTCCTAGAAATAAATAAAACATTAAAAAAATTTTAAAAAAAGAAATTCTTTCTCCCCAACAAGATTGACTGGAGCCAGTGAATCCCTTCCTTGGGAATTTTGGATTGGATACCAGATGAGGCACCCTAAATCAAACTTTGTGTTACAGGAATCATAATATTTAAAGCTCCAGAGATGTCCAGACCCAAATCTCTACCATGTAGATTAGAGTATAGGAAAAAGGCAATTGAAAAGGAGAAAGATACTCAGAGGGAAATTCAGGAGAAGAAAATTGACATTTGGAAATTTCTTTTTTGTAGGCTTTAACAGCCTTAACTCCAGTTCCTAAAGTCTATCTTCATTTTTTTTCCCTTGGGCCCTGTGAGATACGTAAGCATTATATAATGTATTGCTGTATAAAACAATATACTGTTCTCCCCACCCCCCACCACCACCAAAAAAAAAACTGTATCTAGTTTGGTTTTGTTCCAAACCAGTGAGTCACTCTCTAAAACATCCATTCTCAAGGAAATAAAAAGCAAGCCCAGAAGAAAGAAATGCAATTGCAATTTAAGTGATTTGGTAGCTAGTAAGCAGGCAGTCATTTTATTCTGCTTAGCCTGGAAAAATTAGCAAAGTTTGGACAGAAGAGGTAGAATTTACTGAATGTTTCCAATTAGAGTTTTAATCAACTAACAACCAAGAACATTCTAAGATGTGGTCTCTTTTCCATAAACATCTAAGAGTTTAGTTGGTAGGAAATAGAAATGTAATTGGGGAAAAAATATACATAGAAACAAAATGTACATTTACGATGACGTATGGGTTCAGACTGTAAGATTCTAGAGAAGAAAGAGGTGGCTATGGTAGTTAGGGAAGTCCTATGGAAGGCATGGACCCATGCATCACCATGTATTTCTTGAAGGATGTTCAAAAACTCATTCATTCATCCACTGCATTGTCTGGATCATCACTAATATACTAGAGATGGTTATAAATATTAATGATATAATAATAAGATAAGGACCTGGTCTATGGAAATTTTTAATGTATTGATGAAGATAAATATGTAAAGAAATAAAAACTTTGAAAAAATGGGTCACTACTCTTTGATAGGTCAAAAAATGCTTGCTTTGTAATTACAAACAAACTTCTTCAAAATCGACTCAAAATTTCCTTTTCTAGTCTCAGCTTCTCTCATTTGGTTTCCTGCTACTGTGTGAAACTGAAGGTAGTTAAAATGGAATTCTTAACTTTCCCATTGGCTCCTTCTGTAGTGACTTGACATTTTGATTGTGTGTTGTTTTCTTTGTGCAAGAGCAACTGAAAAATTGGTTTCTATGGCAAATTTCATTTTAAAAGCATACAGAACTTCTATTTGAGTTTGTAGGCTTGCTTTCCAGTTATTTTAATTTAGAAGCTTTTTGTTGACAAGAAAAAGATTTCCTTGCCTAGCTCAAAAGCTTCTTTTATCACAGTATCAGTTGAGTGGGCAATTGCTCCAGAGTGACCAATCAAATCTCACTTACAGAATTTAGTTGGAGGAAGAGATAATCTCAAGAGCATCAAAATGAGGGCTTGAAGAAGAGTTGTGACATTAGAACTAGGTCATTACTCTGTATTTAAGATAATTCTTCAATGTACTGTTTTCTAAGATTCTCTGTGTTTAATTCCCCCACAATAAATTGATGGCCTCCTCACCTTCTTTGTACATTACAACTTAATTTCTTCTACCTTTTCAAGTTCACTTAGCCACGAAGTCTTATAACTTGATCTAACTGATCAGCTTGCATAAATTGGACTCATGAATAACTTGAGCTAACTCATACGTTCTTATAGTCTGCATGAGACTATGCATAGTCCTGCATTCTTCCAGCTTCAGCTATTGGCTATCAGTCCAGAACTTACTCCTTCCTGCTAAATTTTGAAAGTGAGGATTTTACTGGTCACCCTCAGACAAATGCTATTTTTATTTTAGTTAACTATACCTTAGAGAACTATGGCTTTCCAGTTTTCCAGGGCTTACTCATTATTGTAAGTTTGGCTGGGGTAAAGACCATAATGTGTTACATACCACAAAGACCTCATTTAGGATGGAAAGACTTAGGCAGTCTTCTGATGATCAGTAGTGGCTGAAGTCGAGTTAAAATAGAGAAAAGAGATTATAACCAGCTTTAAAAAGGAAGAACAGATATTTAATCTTACATTGAAATTTATAACAGTTTAAAGTAAATGAAAATAATTTAAGATAAACACTAAACATATTTTAAAGCATAAATTCATCATTTTCTCCTATATTCTTAGAACTTTTTTGAAGTTTATTCATTTATTTTGAATAATGGGAGGCAGAAGAGAGAAGGCAGAAGGGGCAGAGAGAGAGAGAGGGAGAGAGAGAGAATCCCAGCAGGACCCACACTGTCAGTACAGAGCCCAATATGGGGCTTGAACTCATGAACCCATAAGATCACAACCCAAGCTGAAACTTTGAGTTGGATGCTCAACCAACTGGGCCACCCAGGTGCCCCTTCTTAGAACTTTTTATTATCCATTTTGTGTATCTTCCCCTTCCTACCTCTGTTAATACCTTCTAAATTTGCTGTCTAACATTAAAACATAGGTTATAAATATTTAATTTTACTCACAATTTTTCCTTTCTTTTACCAGAAAAGCTTAGCTTCATAAAAGCAGTAAACTGTTTTCTTTTCCTGTTGCTAAGTTAGTAGAAATTATTCTAAAATATTATATACAGAAAACATTTTGTAAAATCAGAATTAAGTTTGACATTTTTCTATAGCCAAATCCTCTAAGTTACTGTAGCCCCGATGAATCACCTTGGCACATGATTCCATGGTTACAGGAAATTTGAGTGGCAGAATGGAATTGCTCAGTCCAAGCAAATATGCTATCTATGTTCTATGGGCCTCTATTTTAAGAATTCTGTGCAAAATACAAAAAATACACAACAGTTTTGACTTATTTGCTTGAGGAAATTATATACAACATTATACATGTCTACCATTTTGGGCTATGATCTCCTATAGATGTGTAGACTAGGGTGGCAGCTACCCTCATGGCGATCCAGCACTCCATCAAAATTGAGACCCTGAGAGCCTGAACCAGTGTATTCAGGTTCTCCTTGGACATGGTTTCCACATCTTAATAATGGAATTCCTCAGTGGACCATTCTTCCTCAGCATCCCTCCTTGCACATGCCCAAATAATTTCCTGAAGAACTTTATGCTATCATATGTTGAAAGTCACACTATGCTACCAGATATTGAGAATGTTCTATCACAAACAACAAAAACAACAACAACCCACCACATTCAGCTGATAAGGTCCTGTATCAAGTTCCAAGAATGTTTTGGTGGATCTTCAGTCGTGAACCTGATGAAGACTTAACACCAAATGTTCTTTGTTTTTGACAGAAATGCCTCTACAATATAGCTTCTATTTGTCTTCTGTCAAATCCTCCAATTTTGTGATTCCAAATGTTCATAAGAGGCATTTCCACCACAACATGTTAAAAAACCTGAAAGCTTTCTTTTGCTTAAAGAAAATGTGAAGAGATCCCTCCTACCACGTTACCAAATACTAAATGTACTATAAAATCATAATAATTAAAGCAGTGTGATAACAATCTCTGATCAGTAGAAATCATAGAAAATCTTGAAATAAACCATCGTGCATTTATTTATACATATAAATCAACAGTATTATACAGTAAATGACATTATAGAAACTTAAGTATTTGGGATAAATATTACATCATTACCTCATATGAACATATTTCCTTTCTTATTGTTTGTTTGCTTCTGGCGAGAGAGCATGAGCAAGTGGGGGAGGGGCAGAGAAAGAGGAAGAGAGAGAATACCAAGAAGACTCTGTGCTATCAGTGCAGAGCTCAACACAAGGCTAAATCTCATAACCAGGAGATCATGACCTGAGCCTATCTCAAGAGTCAGGCACTTAACAGACTGAGCCACCCATGTACTAATATATGTACATTCTAATGAATTTAAGAATTAGATGTAAAAAAAAAAAAGCCCCACAATAGTACTGAAAGTCTTACAAATGATATAATTTAGAGAAAAAGTTATTTCAAAGCATATGTAGAAAATTTAAAAAAATCCAATAGGTTCTCAATGTTTAAAATATTTTGTATTAATGGACAATCTGGAGAAAATGGATAAATTTCTGGAAATATATAAACTACAAAAACTGAAATAGGAAGAAAGCTTGAAAAGATTGATAACCAACAAAGAAATTGATTCAGTAATCAAATATCTCCCAACAAAGAAAAGTCCAGGACCCAATGACTTCCCAGGGGAATTCTACCAAACTTTTAGAGAAGAGTTAATATCTTTTTTTTTTCAAACTTTTCCACAGCTGTCATTCCTTAGTGATATATTTGACTGCAGAGTCTATGATTAAATACCCAACAATGTCTAACACTATCCAGAGTATTTCATTTGTAAATTTTATTGCCCATAATTTAAAATCATTCTAATAGAAACTTTGTATCCATCACTCAGTTCAAATTTACATAGAGGTAAGAGTCTTTTAAAAGGATATGATAAATTGTAATGTTATGTCACTATTGACTTTTTCAAAACATGGTCACTGAGAGTTTTCTAGGGTCTTGGGTCAGTACAATGGCACAAAAAGCTACTGACTGGCTCAATTACATTGTGCTCACATATCCTGTCTAAATCACAATATCCCTGTACTATTATCAGATTGCCACTCTTTCAAACTTTTTTGCAATCTTTATTATTTTTTAAATTATTTTATTAGGTATTTATCATAGTTCCAGTATAGTTAACATCCAGTGTTCTATTAGTTTCAGGTGTATAATTCTATACATTACTCAGTGCTCATGATGATAAGTGTATTCTTAATCCCCTTCACCTATTTCACCCATTCTTTCACCCACCTCCCATCTGGTAACCATCTGTTCTCTATACATTTTTAAACTAAATGTTTATTATTTTGGAGAGAGAGCATGCAAGTGGGGAAGGGGCAGAGAGAGAGGTAGAGAGAGATAAGAAGAGATAATTCGAAGCAGGTTCTGTGATGTGACTGCAGAGCCCAATAAGGGGATCAAACTCATGAACCATGAGATCATGACCTGAGCCCAAATCAAGAGTCTGGTGCTTAACTGACTAAGCCACCCATGCACTCCCCTTTCTCTAAGGTTTAGAGACTGTATATTGATTTGTGTCTCTGTATCACTCTTTTTTCCTTTGTTTCTTAAGTTCTATGTAGGAGTGAAATCATGTGGCATTTGTCTTTCTCTGACTTATTTCACTTAGCATTGTATTATCTAGCTCCATCCATGGTGTTGCAAATGGCATTATTTCATTCTTTTTTATGACTGAGTAATATTTATATATATGTCTATATATAGAGATAGATATCAAATCATATCTTCTTTATCCATTTGTATATTGAAGGACATTTGGACTGCTTCCATAATTTGGCTTTTGTAAATAATGCTGCAATAATCATAGGGGTACTTGTATTCCTTAGGATTAGTGTTTTCATATTTTTTGGAGAAATAACCAGTAATGTAATTACTTGATCTTAGGGTATAGAAATACCCTTTCTCTGTGCTGACAGTATGGAGCCTGCTTGGGATTCTCTCCTTCCTTATCTCTCTGCCCCTCCCCCCACTGTGTTCACACTCTCTTTCTCACAAAACAAATCAATAAACAAGAAAGAAAGGAAAGAAAGAAAGGAAAGAAAGAAAGGAAAGAAAGGAACGAAAGGAACGAAAAGGAACGAACGAACGAACGAACGAACGAACGAACGAACGAAAGAAAGAAAGAAAGAAAGAAAGAAGAAATACCCTAACTTNGACATTTGGACTGCTTCCATAATTTGGCTTTTGTAAATAATGCTGCAATAATCATAGGGGTACTTGTATTCCTTAGGATTAGTGTTTTCATATTTTTTGGAGAAATAACCAGTAATGTAATTACTTGATCTTAGGGTATAGAAATACCCTTTCTCTGTGCTGACAGTATGGAGCCTGCTTGGGATTCTCTCCTTCCTTATCTCTCTGCCCCTCCCCCCACTGTGTTCACACTCTCTTTCTCACAAAACAAATCAATAAACAAGAAAGAAAGGAAAGAAAGAAAGGAAAGAAAGAAAGGAAAGAAAGGAACGAAAGGAACGAAAAGGAACGAACGAACGAACGAACGAACGAACGAACGAACGAAAGAAAGAAAGAAAGAAAGAAAGAAGAAATACCCTAACTTTTTGAGGAATCTCCAGACTATTTTCCAGAGTGGCTGCACCAGTTTGCATTCCCAGCAACAGTGCATGCAGTTTCCTTTTTCTCGATAGCCTCACTAACACTTGCTGTTTTCCTTTATGTATTAATTTTAGCCATTTATCTCATTGGGTAGTTCTCATTTGCATTTCCCTGATGATGAATGATGCTGAACATCTTTTCATGTGTCTATTGTCCATCTGTAGGTCTTCTTTGAAGAAATAACTATTCATATCTTCTTTGCATTTTTTAAATGGGTTATTTGGTTTTAGGTGTTAAATTGTATTAGTTCTTTATATATTTTGGATATTAACTTTTTATTGGATATGTTAATGCAAACATCTCCCATTCCACAAGTTATCTTTTAGTTTTGTTTAATTATTTCCTTCATTGTGCAGAATATTTTTATTTTGATATGGTCCCAAAAGTTCATTTTTGCTTTTGTTTCCCTTGCCTAAGGAGACATGCCTAGAAAAATGTTGCTATGGCCAATGTCAAAGATATTACTGCCTGTGCTCTATCCTAGGATTTTTCATGGTTTCTGGTCTTACATTTAGGTATTTAATCCATTTGAGTTTATGCTTCTATATGGTGTAAGGAATTGATCCAATTTCTTTGGTATGTAACTATCCAGTTTTCCCAGTATCATTTGTTGAAGAAACTATCTTTTTCCCATTTTATAGTCTTTCCACTTTTGTCAAAAATTGGCCATGTATCAATGGGTTTCTGTATTTTTTTTAATTCTCTTCAATTGATCTATGTGTCCATTTTTGTGTCTGTACCATAATATTTTGATTACTACAGTTTTGTAATATAACTTGAAGTCTGGAATTGTGATACCTTCAGTTTTGTTTTTATTTTTCAGTATAGCTTTGGCTACTCAGGGTATTTCATGGTTGCATACAAATTTCAGAATTGTTCTAGTTCTGTGAAACATGGTGTTGGTATTTTGATAGGGATTGCATTAAATGTGTAGATTGCTTTGAGTAGTATAAACATTTTAACAGTATTAGTTCTTCCAACTCATTTTCTTTCATCAATATTTTATAGTTCAGAGTACAGGTCTTTCACCTTTTGATTAAGTTTCTCTGATCTTTTTTTTAAAGAATTTTTCTTAAAGTTTTTGACACTATAACAATCAGGAAAAAAAACTTTAAGATGGGACTATTTCTGTCACTACAGTAACTCCACACAGGATTCCATCTTGCTGACATGAAAATACAGGTGTTGTTGGCATCTGTATATAGAAGACAGTTTCTCTTTTGATCAAACCGTGTGATACTTGAGCTCTATTTCTCACTTGCTTGAGCAAGATATCAAGATATTTAATAAAATGTGATTTAGTAGATTAAAAAGAGGTAATTTAAACACTGCTTCTACGTCTACTTATGATAATGGAGAGTTTTAATTATCATTGCTTTGTAAAATACAATAATAAATTCTTTCAAAGACTCTTGTAAAAGTCACAGGATATCACAATTTGGCTTGAATGAATGTGTAAAGAATCTCAACTATATCTCTTTTGATTTTTTTAAATTTTAATTCTAAGCAGTATCTTCTCCAGCCTGTGATATCCAAAAGCATTATTATGGAATTGGCAAGCCATAGTGAGCCTCCTCCAAGAAAACACGCTTATCTTATACATATACTTTTCTTTCCCCCCAAGAAGAATTCTAAGCAGCACCTTTTATACTAACATGATTGCATCCAGATTTTCCCTGCTCCAATTCACGTTTACAGGCTGTGTGACTGTCTGCAATCTTGAACATAAAATACACAATTTGCTTTGTGTTCCCTCAGGCTTTCATTTAGTTATAAACGCTGAAAGTGATGACCTTGTGTTCTGTTATGACTAAGTACTGCCACAATCTCAATGCTTTCTTCATACATATTTACTGATGGTATCTAAAATATTTGGCTTCAGAAAAGGCCATTTTCTCCCTGATAGATCTCTTCCCGTGGGGGTCATGGCAGGCTTGGTATTCTTTTAACAGCAAAATCTTTCCAATGGAAGATCTCGAAATTATAAAGAACTATTTAAAAAATCTTTTTAGAAAAGATTTTATCTTATTTGAATCAAAGTAACATATGGGGCGCCTGGGTGGCTCAGTCGAAGCGTCCAACTTCGGCTCAGATCACGATTTCATGATTTGTGGGTTTGAGCCCCGCATCAGGCAATGTGCTGACAGCCAACTAAGATTCTGTGTCTCCCTCTTCCTCTGACCCTCCCCTACTCACACTGTGTGTGTGTCTGTGTGTGTGTGTGTCTCTCAGAAATAAAAACATTAAAAATTTTTTTGAATCGAAGCAACAGAAAGCATGCCTAGGTGCCTTAATTAAATGAAGCCTACTTTTCCTCTTAAAGAAATGTCCAGAGGAAAGGCATCCAGCAGCTCAATAAAGCCACATACTGACACAAGACAACACTGAATAAGGTTGAAGTGTTCACCGGGACCTTGATGGTGAGGTATGCTTCCTGAGAAGCAGCTGTTCTTATGTCTGTCTGTCTACCTTGAACTTCTAGAAAAGAACATTGCAATTTAATTTGAGGTATGATAGAGCAAATGGAAAGCTATTTCAGATATAAAATTTATTATCTTTCAATAACTAGAAGTTAAGGGCAGAAAAAATACTTAACTCACTTCTGAGCATTCTCCTTTGAACACTCTAAAATGTCACTCAGACTGGTAAGGAGGCATGCTTAGCAGTCATGGTGGGCAGAGGAGGTTGGAGTGGCATCAAGAGTTCATCCCAACACATAATTCCATGTACCAACTCTTCTCTGTGAAGACAAGGTGGCTGATGACGGATGGGATATAGCATTTACCTCTACTGTGACTTGTTTATTTCTGTGTACAGGGGCCGTTCAGTGCAAAGTCAAAATGTTAAGTGACGTCTCAGTGTGATATCTAATTTAGCAGAAAATTCCTGCTTAGCAGTTTCCCATCTTACACGCTA
This sequence comes from Crocuta crocuta, assembly GCF_008692635.1. Classification (NCBI taxonomy): domain Eukaryota; kingdom Metazoa; phylum Chordata; class Mammalia; order Carnivora; family Hyaenidae; genus Crocuta; species Crocuta crocuta. The sequence continues at coordinate 10,664,654 of NW_027531917.1, read as the reverse complement.
CCTTCCCCACTTGCAGCACTAGGTCTGTACCACCTTTGCCCATCTCCCCAAGTCTATGAAAACAAACACTATTAGAGCCTTTGTTTTTTAAATGTCCCAATTTTCCCCTGCTTTATTTATCCTTAAGACACATTCATTAGAAGTAGAGTTCTAATTATTATGTGCTCACCTAATTTATCTTGCCTGTGAGACAGTGTTTAGTAACCAAGAGCTAAACAATTCATTCTAGGTGTCAGATGAGTTCTTTCTTATCATGGTAAACACAGTTCATAAACAAACAGCTTTCTTTGTGTCTCATTTTTCAGGAAGCAAAAACACAAAGGCAATGTTAAGAAATTCTCCTTGCATCCTGCAGGGTTTTTTGTTTTTGTTTTTGTTTTTTTTTCAGCTTTCGGTACTGATAAAATTTACTGGTTTAAATTTTGATTCATGCTTATCATTCTTATTCATGGATATAAGCTAATTAAAATGTTCATTGAGGGTATGTATAAGATCTTTGCTTTTATTTTTGCTTCAAGTGTGAAGAATATCTGGTCTCATCTTTTAAAAAATACAGGTAATATTTACCAAAAAGAAGAAAAGTAATGAAACTGACATCTAGGATTAGCTGACATAAAGTGCCCTCTGAAGTCCAGGTTTGGGGAATCCAGTTGACTACCATGATGATATAGTAAGAAAGCCATGGAGAATTCAAGGACTATAGGTTGGGATTCAGTTGGTTCTAATGGCAATGGATGTCTTAACAGAAAAAGAATTATAGGCTCAACTTCATAAACCCTCAGATTTTACTTGCAATTTTCATGTCACTGTGAAGCTTTCATACTTATTATTTTAATATCTCATATTTTATAGACCTTAATATAATTAAACATTTTCCTCTTATCGCATATATAAATTCTATGTTTTCTCTGAGTAATGCCGAAATGAATGTATTCTTGTAAATATTTTGTTTTACATATCTGAGTTTTTCTTTAATGGGGATTTCCAGAACTAGAAAGTTTCAAATGGTATAAACTTTGTTTGGAGCCCTTTGAGTGAACTGCCATATTGCCATTCAAATAGAATTGCCTCCAGTCATAAACACAAATTCACTGTCCCTTTTTCAGCTTTGCATCCTACCATTTTTAAAGGGATTTTCTGCGTTTTACATTAGTTGAGTGTGAGCAGTGGATAAGAAGTAAATGTCTTTAAACCAGAAGGACATCTGCACGTTTACAGCTTCTTAGATACCTCACAACTAAGAGATTTCTTCCACAAGGCTCTCTTTAAGTGCCAGTCTGTCGATCTCTAACATATCACATGATAGTTGGCAGTCCCCTAAGAGGGGATCTCAATCTCTATGGTTGTCTTTGAAATGTGATTAACACTATGAACAGTTTCCTAGAATAACAGACATAGTTGCAGGTGCACGCACACACACACACACACACACACACACACACACACACAAATTTGCTTTAATAAAATTTCAAACAATTTGTGTATTACTTCATGTCCATCCACTCTAACTACCTTAGCCAAAGATGATAGGCTGTAAGTTACAAGTAAAGGAGAAGATAAAAGGAAAGATCTGAAACTCTGAAGGGTCCGGGGAGAGTAAGACTGGTGGAACTCAACACTAGAGATATGAAGACTGATAAATCTGAGAACTTTCATGGACTTCTGGTGGAAGCCAGGACAATTAGAGAGGGAAGAAGTGTCATAAAAAAATAGCCACTGTCCCTTATACTTAGTCTTATTCTGGATTTAGAGACCACGGTAATTGGTATGAGGCTACTGTTTATTTTTCTCCAGTCATAGGACAGGAGCTTAAATATAAAGAAGCTGTCATTTCAAAGTTCTGGTATTCACTCTGGATCATCTAGGATGGTAAACTGACTTCCTTCTTGTCTCCTACTTCCAGCCCCAGTCCAGCAAAATCTCTCTTTTGGAGGAAGACCTTACATAGCTACATCTATAATGATGACTTCCTTATGTCAATGAGATGCTAATGTCTTCAGGGCTTTCTACTCTCAGGGCTTTTTTAATTTGCAAAACTTTTGGGTCATTCTAAAGAGTTATTCAAAAATAATTTCAAGGTCAAAGAATAATAAGTATCACAGTTTAGGAAGTGAATCAGTCTGATTTTCAGAATCAGAATAGTAATCTACCTATTCTGCTTATGGCATACAAAAGACTCTGCATGAAATTACTGACTAAATATAGAAAAATATGTTCCTAATTTCTTATGATAAAGTCTTATATACATCTATTATAACCATGTTTTAAAACCTAGACTTTTATTCTGTTAGATGAGTTTATACCTTCTATCATTAAAGCCAAGGTATCATTAGGCTTATAGCTTGACATGGTGGAAATATTTATGTTGGTAATATCTCACTCCTAGAATTGTCATTGAAAACACAGAATAAAATACATTAAATGTGAGCGGCAGTCAATTTGAAGAGTGTTTTACAATCAGAGTGTACCATGGATTTTCTTGGAAATTGCTTGGCCCATGACAAGGTAAGAATAGTAATTAGGTTTTTAATACAAACAGAACCAAGAGCCTTGTCAACAGCATCTTGTTAATTTAAAGACATTTTACTAACACAGAAATGTTACAATTTAGCTGTACACACTATAGGCAGACGTATAATGATTATTAAAGGGCAAACTGAATGAGGAATCAATGCAAATGTTTTTTAAAGAAGCCATTTCAAAAACTCCTATCAGTGCATAAAACTTACTGCTTCAAGTTTTCCTTAGAGCAGTCTCTGAACATGAATCAAAAAGGTCATCTGAAAAACGGTGACAAATATCTTGTGGTATTTTCTCCTTAAGCTTTCCTCAATCAGTGCCATATGGACACTTACTAATGTACAACCATAATAAGATTTTCTATCTGTTCCTTTAGCCCAAAGTAAATTAGAAGCAAACAGAAAGGGAAATGGGTAGCACTGGATAGAATTAACAAAATCACATCAAAAGTGACAAATAGGAAGCTGACAAAGGCAGAAGTGAGGAAAAAATTAAGCAGCAGAACAGAATTGTGAATCTATACAATACAATTTACAACTGCTTAAAATGTGTGAAATCATCAAGAAAATATGTATGGTATACTTATTTTAAGGATACATCAAAGAGGACAAAACATTTTAAACAATTTTAACAGACAAAATATAAAAAATGTGGACTCTAGAGTGCATACACCTCACATACTTGTAAATTTTCACTTATATAAATATCTGAGAATTCCAAATTGATGTAATACTACTTTATTTTTTAAAAAGCATGCAATTTAAAAAAGAAAATTAAAAGTTGGAGATTAAGTCACATTTTAGCCAATCTAGTCAATCAAAAAATTTAAAATTAACATTAAAATATATCTCAAGAATCTATAACTATTACAAAGGGATGAAATGTTCATATTTATGGCTTTACATAATGTGTGTCAGTGAGACAGACATAAGCCCATATACTTGTGGTGCTATGGTGTTAATGGATACATTTCTCTCTCATATTGTCAAAATAACTTTTTCCACTACATAATATTCAGAACATAAATATTCAGCATTAATAACCCAGAGGGTATTTTATTAGTTTATATGTTCATTTACTTCATAAAAATTTTTAAAAACTCCTATAACCACTTCAATTTGATAAAAATGCACCAAAAAAAAAATAAATAAAAGGAAAGGACTTAAGATTTTAAGTCTCCCCCAATAACTACCTTGTTATCAAGAAGAGACTTTAAGATTTGATAGGAGGAGGACCACAGAGTAAAAGAAACTCTCCGTGGAGAACACCGTTTCACACAGAAAATATGGAGTCAAGCTTCCATCGATTCATGAAAAGACTTACCAATATCCATATATACTCATGTATGATTAAGTTCCATTAGCAAATTATTAAGAAAATTAGTACTGGGCGTCCAACTACAAAAAAAATTCACTCTAAGTGTCTGGGGGAATTTGGCGAGTAGGAGCACCCTGAGCTCTCCCCATCCCACTTTTCCTTTAGATATCATCCCCATCCAAGTCAACAAACCGGAGAACTATCTGAAGACTGGCAGAACAAACTTCACACCTATATATAGAAAAGAAGGTGCATCTGAAAGGTTAAGAAGGTCAAAAAGGCAGAGGGAGGCTGCCTGCAGAAGGGAGAGAAGAGTATGCATGGAAAGGCGAGAGAAACAGGCCATCACACCAGGAAGCTGACACAGGGTAGACTACTCCCCAGAATATTTGCCTTTAAAAACTCGAGGGGCTGAATTCTGGGGGTTTCTAAAATCAATGGGACATGCAGTCTGGAGCTTTAAAAGTAACTGGGCAAACTAGGAGAATGAGTGATTGTTGAGTCGCTACCCTTAAAGAGACAGTAGCCTTCACAGAAAGGCAACATAAAAACAGAAGTTTACATAAGGCAGTGACAAATGGGGAGATGTATCTGTCTATACTGATTTTGAGTGTTTGGGGGGACTTCTATGAAAACTAGGTAGCTGTCAGTTGCCATTTTCCAATGCTGTCTCCCACTATAAACACAGCCACCTATGGTGGGCAGGGATGCACAGACACTTGTTACCTAACCTGCTAGTACTGAGCCATGTCAACAAGTTCCACTGAGGGGTTGCTATTCCAAGCCTGCTTGGATTGGCCTTGGGCTCAGGGCAAAGGCATGTGCCTAGCCCTGCCATCAGGTGCAGAGTCACCACCACATGCCTCCCAGCTGCCCACATGTGCTCTGCTGCTGTTGTGTTCAGAGCCAGGCGGTACTCAGCCTCACACCCCTTGCCACCCTAGCATGCAGGCCCCAGTAACTGCACTGCTTCAGAAGATCTGGCCCAGGTCTTGTGGCCCAAGCACAAATTTTGCTAACACCACTGCCCCCACTCCCAGTTCCCCAGTGGACATGCTCTCACAGAGGTGGTCTGTCTAGGTCCACTAACACCATGGGGAGCAAGCATAGCCCACTGCAGTCAGATGGGCTGCACAAAAAAGAAAAGTGACTCAACACAACAGCAGGATATAAGCAACACACATAGGATACTCTCCTGAAGTGCCAGGTTCGGGTGAACAGGGGACACTGCACTGCAAGGCACTCAAGAAACTCTTCTTGAAAAAGTCACTATTTCCAAGAGAGGAAGGCACAGGTGACTTTCATAGCACAAAGAAACAAAGAGAGACAGACAATGAGGAGGCAGAGAAATTTATCCTAAATCAATGAACAAAACAAGGTCACAGCCAGAGATTTAAGTGACACAGACATAAGTGAAACCCTTAACACAGAGAAAAGGAATAAAATAGTAGAGATAAAGGACACACATAAACAAAATGAGAAAATGCATACAGGAATGAACAGCAGGATGGAAGAAGCAAAGGAATGAATTAATGACATAGAAGAGAAAGTAATCAAGTTGAACAAAAGAGAAAGAAAAGAATTATACAAAATGAAAATAGACTCAAGGAATTCAGTTACTCCATCAAACCTAATAGCATTCTTAATATAGGAGTCCTAGAAGAAGAAGAAGAAGAGAGAAAAGGAGGCAGAAAATTTATTTGAAAAAATAGTAGCTGAAACCTTCTCTAATCTAGGGAAGGAAATAGGATATTCAGATCCAGGAAATACAGAAAACCCCAACAAAACCAACAAAAGCAGACCAACAGTATGACATATTGTAATTAAATTTGTAAAATTTAGTGGTTAAAAAAAATTTTAAAGTAGGAAGACAAAAGAAGTCAGTAACTTATATGGGAAAACGAATAAGGCCAGCAAGAGATTTTTCAACAAAAACTATATTATTCAAAGAGCTGAATAGGAAAAAAAAATATGCAGCCAAGAATAGCCTAGCCAGCAAGGCTATCATTCACCATGTAAGGAGAGATAAAGAATTTCCCAGACAAACAAAAGCTAAAGGAGTTCATGACCACCAAACCAGCTCTGCAAGAAATATTTAAAAGGACTCGGAGTGGAATAGAGAGATCAAAAGTGACAGTATGGAGGTAAAAAAAAAAAAAAAAAACCACAAAAGCAGTAAAAATGAATATTTCTGTAAGAAATCAGGCAAGGAACTCACAAAAAAAGATATAAAATATAAAAGCATATATCTAAAATGTGGGGAGGAGAGGGGAAAAGAATGGGTTCAACCTTTAATGACTATCAACTTAATATAGACTGTTATATGCAGAAGAGGTTATATAGAAACCTAATGGTAAACAAATATTTAAAAATACTAATAAATATACAAAGTATAAAGAGAAAGAAATTCAAATATATCACTAAAGAAAATCAGCAAACCATGAAAGAAAGAGGGGATAAGAGAAAATCTTAGATAAAAGTAATAAAGTGCCAATAAATAATTACTTTGAACATAAATGGACTAAATGGTCCTGTCAAAAGATGAAAGGATTAAAAAGAAAAAAGGCACATGTTACCTACAAGAGATTCATTTGAGACCTAAAGACACCTGCAGATTGAAAGTGAGGGAATGGAGAATCATTTATCATGCAAATAGAGGTCAAAAGAAAGCTGGTGTCACAATACTTATTTCAAACAAAATAGACTTTAAAACAAAGACTGTAATGACAAAGACAAACACTATATAATAATCAAAGGGACAATCCAACAAGATATAAAAAAAATTGTAAATATTTATGCACCCAACATGGAGCACCCAAATATACAAAACAGTTCATAACAAACATAAAGGAACTAATTGATAAAAAATATAAGATTAATAGGGAACTTTAACACCTCGCATCAGTAGATCAATAGATCATCTAAAGAAAATCAATAAGGAAATAATGGCTTTAAATGATACACTGGGCCAGATAGATTAAACAGATATATTCAGAACATTCTATCCTAAGACAGCAGAAGACACATTCTTTCAAGTGCACACAGAACATTCTCTAGAATAGATCATGAATTAGTCTACAAAACAAAACTGAACAAATTCAAGAAGATTGAAATCATACTGTGCAAATTTTCTGACCACAATACTATGAAACTAGAATTCAACAACAAAAAACCTGGAAAGACCACAAATACATGGAGGTTAAATAACATGCTATTTAAACAATGAATGGGTTAACTAGGAAATAAAAGAAGAAATTAAAAAGTACATGGAAACAAATAAAAATGAGAAAACAATGGCTCAAAACCTCTGGGTTGCTGCAAAACCAGTTCTAAAATGGAAGTTTATGGCAATACAGGCCTGCTGATGAAGCAAGAAAAAAATGGAAATAAATAGCTTAACTCTGTAGCTAAAGGATCTAGAAAAAGAACAACAAAATCTAAAACCAGCAGAAGGAAGGAAATAATAAAGATTAGAGAAGAAATAAATGACATAGAAACTGAAAACAATAAACAAAATAAAACAATAGAACACATTAATGAAATCAGGAGCCATTACTTGGGGGGAAAAAAAAATCAATAAAACTGATAAATCTCTAACCAGACTTATCAAGAAAAAGAGAGAAGAAACTCAGATAAAATAACAAATGGGAGAGGAGAAATAAAATCCAACATCATAGAAATACAAAAATCACAAGAGAATATTATGAGAATTTATATGCCAACAAAGTGGAAAACCTTGAAGAAAATGATAGATTACTAGAAATATATAAACTGCCAAAACAGAACTAGGAAGAAATGGAAAATTTGCACAGAATAAAAAATAGCAAAGAAGTCAGTATTAAAAAAAAAAAAAATCTCAACAAACAGAAGTCCAGGACCAGATGGCTTTATAGGAAAATTCCACCAAATGTTTAAAGAATTAATGCCTATTCTTCTTAAACTATTTGCAAAAGTGCAAAAGGAAAGAAAATTTCCAAATCCATTCTGTGAGGCCATCATTATGTAGATACCAAAATCAGATAGACACGCTAAAAAAGAGAAGTACTGGCTAATAACCCTGCTAAACATATATGTAAAAATTCTCCACAAAATTTAAGCCAACTAAATTCAACCATACATTAAAGAAATTGTTCACCACACTCAAGTGGGATTCATTCCTGGGTTCTACGTGTGGTTCAATATTCACAAGTCAATGTGATAGATCACATCAATAATAAAAAATAAAAACCGTATGATCATTTCAATAGATACAAAAATTTCATTTGACAAGGTACAACATCCATTCATGATAAAAACCCTCAACAAAGTAGGTTTAAAAGAAACATATTTCAACATGTTCAAGGTCTCATATGAAAAACCCACAGCTAATATTTTACTCAATGGGGAATAACTGAGATCTTTTCCCCTACAGTCAGGAACAGTAGAAGGATGTCCACTCTCACTACTTTTATTCAACATTGTACTGAAGTCCTAGCCACAGCAATCATACAAGAAATAAAAACATAGAAATTAGTAAGAGAAAACAATTTTCACTATTTGAGATGACATGATACTTACACAGAAAACCCAAAAGTCTTCACCCCAAAACTACTAGAATTGGTTAATGAATTCAATAAGATCATAAAATACAAAATCAATGTACAGAAATCTGTTTCATTTCTACACACCAGTAATGAAACAGCAGAAATAGAAATTAAGATGACAATCCTACTTATAATTACACCAAAAAATAATAAAATACCTAGGTATACATATCTTTGGTTACAAAGAGGTGAAATACCTGTACTCTAAAAACCATAAAACACTGATGAAAGAAATTGAAAAGGGCACAAATAAAAAGAGATTTTATGCTCATGGATTAGAAAAAATGTTGTTAAAATGTCTATACTACCCAAAGCAATCTATACATTTAATGCAATCCCTATCAAAATACCAACAGTATTTTTCACAGAACTTGAATAAACAATCCTAAAATTTGTAAAGAACTACAAAGGACCACAAATAGCCAAAGCAATCTGGAAAAACAAAACTAGGGGTGTCACAATTCCAGACTTCATCATATGTTACAAATCTGAAGGAATCAAAAGAGAGTGGTACTTGCACAAAAATAGACACATAGATCAACAGAACAGAATAGAAAGTTCAGAAATAAACCTACAATTATACTGTCAATCTTTGACAAAGCAGAAAAAGATACAATGGGGAAAAGATAGTATCTTCAAATAGTGTTGCATTTGTTGCAACTACATGCATCATGAATGAAACTGAATCATTTTCTTTCACAAAAATAAACTCAAAATATATTAAAAGGCCTAAATTTGAGACCTGAAGCCATAAAAATCCTAGAATAGAGTATAGGCAGTAACTTCTTTGACATTGGCTGTAGCAACTTCTTTCTAGATAGATGTGTCTCCTGAGGCAAGGGGAAAAAAGCAAAAATAAACTTTTGAGACCACACCAAAATAAAAGGCTTCTGAACAGCAAAAGGAGATAGTCAACAAAACTAAAAGGCAACTTTTAGAAATGGGAGATATTTGCAAATGACATATGCAGTAAAGGGTTAGTATTCAAAATATATAAAGAACTTCTACAACTCAACACCCCAAAAAACAAATACCAATTAAAAATGATCAGAAGACATGAAAAGGCATTTACCCAAAGAAGATATCCAGATGGCCATCAAACACATGCTAAGATTCTCACTTATCATCAGGGATGTGCAAATCAAAACTACAATAAGCTGTCACCTCACATCTGTCAGAATGGTTAAAATCAACAACACAAGAAATACCAGGTGTTGCTAAGAATGTGTAGGAAAAGAAACCCTCTGAAAATGTTAGGAACGCAAACCGGTACAGCCACTGTGGAAATCAGTATGGAAGTTCCTCAAAAAGTTAAAAATAGATCTACCTTATGATCTAGCAATCACTGTACTGGGTATTTGCCGAAAGAGTATGAAAACACAAATTCAGATGGATACATGCATCCTTATGTTTATAGAAGCATTATTTATAATAGCCAACAATATATGGAAGCAGTCCAAGTGTCTATAAATTGATGGATAATGGGAAAAGATAAATATATGGAGTGTGTGTGTGTATCAGCATTATATATAACAGAATATTATTCAGCCATAAAAAATAATGGAACTTGCCATTTGCAATGACATGGATGGAGCTAGGGAGTATAATCCTAAGTGAAATAAGTCAGAAAAAAGAAAAAAAAACATATGATTTCACTAATATATGGAATTTAAGAAAAAAACAAACATACAGGGAAAAAATAAGAGACAGACTCTTACATATACAGAACAAACTGATGGTTAGGTGGATGGGGTGATGGGTAAAATAGGTGATGGGGATTAAGGAGTGCACTTTTAATAATAAGCACCGGGTAACGTGTAGAAGTGTTGAATTACTGTTTGTGCACCCGAAACTAACATATCACTGTATGTTAGCTAACTGGAATTATAAGAATTGTAAAAAAAAAAAAAAAAAAAAATTACTGTCAAATCAAGTGTCAGCTGGAAAAAAATATTTTATGTCCTGTTCAAAACAAAACTCTCAATGGCTATTGTGTTCTTACATGTCCATTTCTGAGAGATGCACATTAACAGTCTGAGTATTTAATGTTATATTACTCTGCTCTCTGAAAAATACACAGTGCACTACCTTCTGGTTAGAAGGACAGATCCAACTTAAACATATATAATCTAAGCATGAATAATATTCGTTACTGGGAGAAAGTATTTGAAAACAGATGAAGCTTTCAAATGGTGGAGAACCAGGCCTTAAATGTTTTGTTTCAAACTTTTAAATATTTAACTATTTCGAAACTAGAGAAAAAATGTAAATTTATGAAAAATACCATATATATCTACCAACCCCATCATCTAAGAGATGTTAATACTTTGTCTTATTTCTTATTCACATTGTTTAAAAACTAAAACATTTCATAAAAAATTTTTTAAGAAGCTAACACAGTAAAGAAAAATGCTTCATGCTTCTACCACTCAGTCTATTAAATGGCATCATGTTGATTGTATACTTTTATAGTTAATTTTTACTTTATTCAACCTTGTTTTTAACATTTATACATGTTGAAATATGCACATATTTTATTTTAATCACTAGAAAGTAATTCACAGTATGAAAAAACAGAAGAGCTTGCATACATTCCATGCTTTTACTTTCACAGACAATGCTGCACTGTCTTCAGTATCTTGACCTGAATGAGGACAAGAGCATTTTAAGGAGAAGGTTTTGTGAATGAGCATTGAAATCAGAGAGGAGGTAGATAGGAAATAAAGACGGCCTGAGAATGCCATATACCTTGTCTCATTTCAATAATTAAAAAACTCCAATTTGATTCTAACTAGGAAGACAAGGCCAGCAGGCAGAAGCTAAGTGGGTTGGAAATGTGGAAAACTTGGTGCGTTCACTCTACAGTTTTAGGATTTGTGACAAAGTAGCACAGAGCTGAGGAAACATCAACTCTTCCTCTGTATTTGTGAAACACAGATTCAGAGATACAGGGAGGACTGACAAAAACATTGAAATATTTGGTACACTAAGAATTTTGTAGTTTTGACAACAGCAAATAGCAGCTAAAGAAATAGGATTCTCCACTTGCCTGGAGTGATGCATTTCCTAACTAGACCTAATTACTTACCCACTCGACACCAAAGTCCTTTGCTATGTTCCTTGCAGTACCCCCACCAATGGTGGAGCATACTTCCCAACCGCAGACTTTGGGCTCAGCCAAATGATTTATTTGGGTTAATATGATATTAGCAGATGGATTTCAAGCAATAGCATGGAATATACTTGTGAAATTGGCCTTGCACTCTTGCAATTCTTCTGTGACTCTAAGAAGGCCATGCCCTGGTCGTGGCATGTAGAGCAGCCTCAGGCAGCTAGGGAGACATACAGAGAACACTGATGTGGTGATGAACCACTCCAGTGATGGTGGCTTCCGCAACAAACACGTACATCAGTGAGAACCAATTATTGGGTATTTTTTTAACCCCTGAATTTTGAGGGTATTGTAACATATTATTGTAGCTCTAGTTAGTTGATTTTATTCATGGATTGAAAGACTCAATATGGTAAAGATGTGAATTGTCTCCGAATTAATCTATAGATTCAATGCAATTCCAATTAGGGTTTTAACAAGTATTTTGTTTTTGTTTTTGAAATTGACTCTAAAAAATTCACAAAGAAATGTAAATGGTAAGAATACTCAAGGCAATTTGAAAAAAGAAAAAAAAGAACAGTGTAGATAGCAAGACCAATGAGAAAGATTTTGTGATGAAAACAGTAAAAGAGTAGGCAAAATGACCAAAAAGATAGAAAGGCAAACCCAAAAATAGATCTACATATGGACCATCACCTAATTTATGACAGGTGTCAATGAAATGTAGGGGGAAAATTATAATCTTTCAACAAATAGTGCTAAGACAGTTGGATGTCCATATGGAAAACAATTCATCTTGATTCCTTTATTACCCTTTATGAAACAATAATAAATTCCAGATGGACTAACATCTAAGTGAGAATAAAAACAAAAATCTTATAGAGTAAAGCATGGGGAAACTTCATAACCATCAACAAAGATTTTTTTTGAACAAGAGAAAGTAAAAATCAAAGAACAGAATATATTAAAATTAAGAAGTTCTATATAATGGAACGCTACATGGCAATGAGAAAGAATGAAATCTGTCCATTTGTAGCAACAAGGATGGAACTCGAGGTGTTATGCTAAGTGAAATAAGTCAGGCAAGGAAGGACAGATACCATATGTTTCACTCATATGTGGAACAGGAGAAACTTAACAGACGAACTTGGGGGAGGAGAAGGGGAAAAAATAATTAAGGAGAGGGAGGGAGGCAAACCATAAGAGACTCTTAAATACTGAGACTAAACTGAGGGTTGTTGGGGGTGGCGGGGAGGGGAAAAGGGGTGATGGGCATGAAGGAGGGCATGTGTTGGGATGAGCACTGGTTGTTATATGGAAAACAACTTGACAATAAATTATTTTTAAAAATAAAGAAAAAAATAAAAAAAAAAGAAACTTTGGCTCGGGTCATGATCTCAAGGTTGGTGATTTTGAGCCCCATGGGGTGGGGGCGGGGGGAGAGGAAGAAGTTCTGTTCAAATATATGTTAACAGAATGAAAAAACAACTTGCAAAGTTGACAAAACATTTGCAAAGCATCTATCCAAGGAAAGACTTGTCTCTAGAAAGTACAAACATTCATATAAGTAAGCAAAAGAAGCTCCAAACAGATAAATAGCAAAAGACTTGAACACATTATAAAAGATACCTATAATATCATATACATATGAAATGAACATATGAAATGTGAAAACAGCTAATAAGCACATGAAAATGCCCAGTATTAGTCATCATGAAAAGGCAAATTTGAACCTCAAGTGAGATACTTGTACACACTATCAACCCTAACATTATTTTCAGAGTGCAAAATGGTGATACTTGATGGGTTCTCATATAGTTAAATTTATATCCATACTTTGGCCCAGCAATTCCTCTGTAGGTATAATTAGCATATCTTAGATAAACAAAACCATAGGTCCCCAAATGACTTGTAACAAAAATGTCCATAGCAACTTCATTCTTTTTTTTTTTTTTTTTATAAATGTTTTATTTATTTCTAGGGGAGAGAGAGAGAGAGACAGCGTGAGCAGGGGAGGGTCAGAGAGAGAGGGAGTCACAGACTGAAACAGGCTCCAGGCTCTGAGCTGGCAGTCAGCACAGAGCCCGACGCGAGGCCAGAACCCACTAATCGCGAGATCATGACCCAAGCGAAAGTCGGACGCTCAACCGACTAAGCCACCCAGGCGCCCCATAGCAACTTCATTCTTAATAGCCTCTAATTAGAAAGCCCAAATGAACATCAGTAGGAACATAGATAAGCAAACTGTAGTATACATTTATATGATGTAATACTTCTCATCAATAAATTACTGTTATACACAACAGCAGGGCTAAATCTCAAAATACATCGTGCTGAGTGAGAGGAGGCAGACACAGAATAGCACATGCTGTATAATTCTCTGTGTTTGAAGTTTTAGAACAGGCAAAACTAATATATGGTGATAAAAAGAATATTTGCCTTCGGGAGATGGCGCATCAGGAATCAAACTAGAGGGGGAATATATACCTTTATAGGGAAGGGGCATGGATTATAGAGCAAATGATGTGTGTCAAAATTCATCAAAATTAAGATCCTTACACTTTACATAAATTACACATCTCATTATACATTGAGCTTTTAGTTTTTAAATACTGGTGAAGTGTCAGCACTATGGGTAATAGTCAATGAAACTTATAAAAATCTTACTGAGCATGTATCACACTCTTGGTTTTATGTTTAAGCAGTTATGAAGAGGCATAAACTTTGAAGGGGAGCTTTCTGGTAGATGCGTAGAGAGAGAAGATTTTAGGACTTTGTATGTTTGTGTAAAAGCAGATGTAAAAAGATAGTATCAGAATTTTATGCTTCAGAATTTAACCCTTGGAAATAATTAATGCAAATAGCAATATTTTAAAGCAAATGTATGAACTAACCTCTCCATATTACATATATATTTAAACCCATGGGAAAAGAGGAAATAATTCTTTAAAAGTAATTGTATACTACTTGTGTTTTCCTGGAACTGGTTAGATGTCAACTTTGATAAAGTTATTCTAAACTGGTAAGTCATAATATTTAAATTTAAAACACATGGATTATGTAAACTAAATGTGAAATATTAGTTGAGCTCTCTTTTAAATAAATGTTAGTATGTTTACACATATCACATATCCAAATGAAAAGTAAAAGATTAATATAATCTTATTCTTGTCTGAATAGTGAATTACAGGTAGAGATGGGATTCAGAATAGGAAACTTTGGGAAAGAGAGGAGTAGGTAATAAGAAGGCAGGTAGAGTTCTGAGGAATGAGATCATGATGAGAGATATATAGATCTTGGTCTTAAAGGAATGTCTCATATTCAGTTTTAAGTTATGACGTATACTTTGCTATTCTTGATTCAAGTGATTTTCTTGACTCCAATAAAAATCTGGCATACTAAAAGAAAAAAAAAGGTTGGTCAAATAAGCTTGTTTCTAAAGGGTGCAAACTAGTAGATTTACTTTATTCATAGCAAGAGATACATTTACAGGGAAGGAGGAGAATAAGCAATATCCTCTCTACTTCTAAAAATCTCTTCAAAGGGTATTTTCCATTCCTGATCTTTTCTTACACAGCAAATGAGGTTGTCATTACTGGAATGATTTTGCTAAGTCTGTACCTTCCCTTCAAAATATGTAATTCACAGCCAAAGGAAAACTTCATCCATCATCATGTTAAATATAAATATGAATAACTAAACCTAGAATTTCAAAACCTAGATGATTTGTGATAATTTCTTAAGAATTGTGTTCCCATAATTTTTTAAATATATATATTTTCTGAGATGAGAAAGAGAGCATGTGTATGTGCGAGCAGGGGAGGGTCAGAGACAGAGGGAGAGAGAATCCCAAGTAGGCTCCACACTGTCAGAGCAGAGCCCAACATGAGGCTTGAACTTGTGGACTGTGAGATCATGACCTAATCCAGATCAAGAGTTAGCTGCTTAACAGACTGGGCCACTCAGACAACCTTCCCATCATAATTTAAAATACATTAGTGACTCTGGAATTCCATTTATATACACAGGATATGAATACATAAGACATATGCTTACATATACAAAGAATGTAGCGTTCTTTATTTTTCAATAACTAACTTTCATCTTGAGTCCCTTTCTACCTAATGGCTAAAACCAATTTTTGTCATTTCAGTTAACACTGTCATTTCAATGTAATTCTCAACTCAAGTATTTTCCCCACTTTCTCTCTCCAAATGGGTAGCATCTAAGTTCTCAATGAAGTCAGGCTTCTTACATATAGTCAAGACATTAGGGAGAGATGTTTGTTCTGTGGTATCTTTTCTTACTCATATCTGAGAGATGTATATTGCCTGACTGATTCTTGGTCCTAATTACCTCCCCACACTGGTGTCAACAGAGGCACCTGAATGTTACCTGTTCTAACAGAATGTTCGATGCTTTCTGCCATAGTATTGTCTTACCACAACTATGAAACAGTTTACTGTCCACTGAATCTTCATTATCTCGGTAAGAGTATGATACTCACCCTTGAGGCACTGAGGACATAGAGACTTTTGGGATTTTCTTATGTACTTTCCTTCTAAATTCAAGATGTGGCAATTTCTGTGTTCATGAAGGTAAGTTACTGAAGGCCACCATTTCCCAGGGCTCCAAAGATCTATACTCTCATAAACATCAACTTGATGTCTTCCTCCCACAAAGCTAAGCACATTTAATTGGATGATAGCCCTCTCCAGTCCTTTCTTAGAAATATTTACAAGCACCTAATACTCCTAGTTCTTTTTTCAATTTAACCCTGAAGGTATATGTTTTCTCTCTTGCTTGCTCTCTCTCTCCATTTGTCCCAATTTATTTTTTTTTCCTTAAATGTAGACTGTGATTTTGATATTAAGTGTACACAATTAGCTGACTGGTTTACTGGATCTTTCTGTGACAGCTCCTTCTTGGGTCAATAGCAGCCTCATAGTCACCAATTTAAATGTGAGTGCAGACTTAA
>NW_027531917.1:10595216-10648131 GCF_008692635.1 Crocuta crocuta | reverse complement strand
AAAAAAAAAAAAAAAAAAAAAAAAAAAAGAGAGAGAGAGAGAGAGAGGGACAAAGAAGAACATATTTTACACCAGCAAATACTTAATGATAGCCATTGGGCAACACTTGCAAAGGAATATCACCAAAGGGAAAGGTGTACATTACACAAGATTTTACTTAACAGGGATTCTCCTCACTGATACATGTTAAAGCATTAATAAACATAAAAACTACAAGAAATATCATGAAATATAGTATTGACCATTCTTCCATAATTAATAGACTCATCATTTATATTTTTCCCCCTTGAATATTTTTCTTTTCCTCACTAGTACTCTGAAGACAAAACTTGAGTAAAATTTAAATTTGCCTTTTATAACACTGAGTTAATTAAATAGCTAAAGGTTATGTGAACCTCAGTAAAGAAAAATCCAGAATTTACAAATCATAATTTGTAATCTATAATTTGTAATTTATAATTAACTGATTTGCCAACTCACATCTATTCCCTAAGTTGACTGTTTCTCCTTCATACTATTCCTTAGTAAGCAAATTACATTTCATTTCTACACATTATCTTCATTTGCCGCATTCAAATAGAATGTTACTAGATATACATACCTCAGAGAAGAATTCAGCACTGAACTGCATAAACCATCTGCAAATTTTTAGAGACATAACCCACTCTTTTGTAATATTTAAGGACCAATGAATTTAGTTGGCAATCAGAACATTAAAAGGTTAATCTCTGACTGCCTTATCAACGTCTAACTTCTCTATTGACAATACTCCCCCCACCCCATACATTGTAAGCTATGAAGGTTAACAACTGCAATTAGTTGTCATTTCATCTCATCTGCACAAGGATATCCCTCTAGAAATTTTTTCCTCTCTCACCTGAAAATTTTCTTGTGTTTTTCATAATTATTTCTATTAGAAAACAAATATGCTGCATAATATCTAAAAAATATAAAACTGTGTCCTCCTCAAACTATCAGCCTATTTCTCTGCTCCTCTTTAGAAAGGGTCTTGAAATCATTGTTCACACTTTATATCTGCCATTCGTCTCCTCCCACTTCTCTCTAACCTGTTCCAGTTAGTTATTAGACTCTACCATTCAATTACATTGCATTTATCAAAATCAATACTGACCTGCATGAAACCCAATGGTCAGTTCTCAGTTCTCATCTTACTTGGCCTGTCCATACCAATTTTTCCCCAAATAAATCACTCTCTTCTCCTTGTTACACTTTCTTTAGTTGGCTTTCCAAAACCCAGACCCTCTTGGTGTTCTTGCTCCTTCACTGGCTACTCTTTCTTTCTCCATCTGTTTAAAGTTCCTATTTACCTTCTTAACTTCTAACTATGAAGAGCCTCAAGGCTCAGTTTTGGAACTCTTCTCTTTGTACTCTCATTCTCTTGGTCAGTAGTTGTTATAATCTGATGTGTGTCCTTCTCTCAAATTCATGTTGAAGCCCTAACCCCGGTGTGATGTATTTGAAGATGAGGCCTTTGGGTAGGTAATTAAGGTTAAATGAGGTCATAGGGTGGAAGCCTAATCTGATGTCATTAATGTTCTTGTAAGAGAGGTAGGAGGTACAAAAAGTTATCTCACCTTCTCTGCCCACACAGAGAAAAAGACCATGAGAGGACACAGTAAGAAGGTGGCCAACCATAAGCCAGGAATAGAGGCTTCATAGAAACTGGCCATGGTAGAAACCAGATATTAGACTTCTAGTCTTCAAAACTGTAAGAAAATTAATTTTGGTCTTTTGAAACCATGCAGTCTGTGGTATTTTTTTCTGGCAGCCCAACAGAAATACCATACAATCTAGTAATTCCACTCTTGAGTATTTACCCAAAAAAAACCAAAACACTAATTCAAAAAGATATACACTCTTTTTTTTTTTTTTTACTGTGGCATTATTTATAATAGTCAAGATATTGAAGCAACCCACGTGTCCTTCGATAGGTGAATGGATAAAAAATATGTAGTATATATACACAATGAAATATTACTCAGCCATAAAAGGAATGAAAAACTTGCCATTTGTGATGATATGGATGGACCTAGAGAATATTAAGAGAAGTCAGTCAAATAGAGAAAGACAAATAGCATAAGATTTCACTTACATGTGAAATCTAAGAAACAAAGGAGCAACAAACAAAAAGAAACAGATCCATAAGCATAGAGAAGAAACTGTTGCCAGAGGGGAGGCATATGTGAAGATGGGCAAAATGGGTGAAAGGGAGTGGGAGGTACAGGCTTCCAGTTATAGAATGAAGAAATCATGGGGATAAAAGGTATAGTATAGGAAATATGGTGAATGGTATTTTAATAGTGTTGTATGCTGATAGATGGTAGCTACACTTTTGGTGAGCACAGCATAATGTATAGAGGTGTCAGATTGCTTTGTTGTACACCTAAAATTAATGTAACAGTATGTCAATTAATCTTCAATTTAAAAAATGAATTTACAAATGTCCCCTCCTCTTGGGAATAATCTTCTGAGATCCAAGGGAAAATTCCGGTAGGTGAATAATTAACATATTCCTTCTACAGATAGTTACCTTCTCAAACCATCCTAATTCTTCAGTAAAACACGTATGAACAGAGGCAGTGTTAATTCTGGAAAGTGAAAGGGTAGTCTGACTCCAGGAAATTAGGGACTCCAGGTAATATCATACTATGTCCTAAAATTTCTTGAGACAATCAGGAAAATCATCCGTCCTTGAGAAAGACTCATGAATCTAGTTGTAAGACCTCCTTCTTGAGAAAGCGAGAAAGAAGAAAGAGAATAGAAATAATACCAATCCTATTATCTTAATCTAAATTACATATATCCTATAATTCCTTGGAAGGGGGAAGGAAAGGGGTCTGCAAGTATATGACTTATATATATTTTAAGATTTGTTCAAAATGTTTATAAAACTAAATATCAAATGTTAATTTAAAAATGATACTAATAAGTTCAAATATTACTACTAAGTCAATAAGTCAACTTTCCTAAACTGGTTTAAGTTTACACATTTCTTTATTTTTAATAAAGTTAATCTGAGTATGCAAATTAAGCTTTTTTAGGTTTCATATATATGTGGTAACATACAGTATTTGTTTTTCTTAATGACTTATTTTACTTAGTATAATGCTCTTAAAGCCCACTGATGTCTTTGCAAATGGCAGGATTCCTTCCTTTCTCATAGCCATGTAATATTCCATTGTGTGTATATACCACATCTTCTTTATCCATTTGTTCACTGGTGAAGAGTTAAATTGTTTCTATTTCTTGACTACTATGAATAATGCTACAATATTCATGAGAGTACAGATATCTATTTGATATACTGTTTTTCGTGTGTGTGTGTGTGTGTGTGTGTGTGTGTGTGTGTGTGTGTAATCTCCAGAAGCAAAATTGCGGGATCATATGGTAGTTCTATTTTTAATTTTTTAAAGAAGCTCCTTATTGTTTTCCATAGTGGCTGTACTAATTTACATTCCCACCATCCTTGCACAGAGAGTAGAATGATGGTTACCAGGTGCTGGAGGATGGAGGAAATGTTACAGATGTTGGCCAACGAGTACAAACATCCAGTTAGAAGATGAATAAATTCTGAAGATCCAGTGCACAGCATTGTGATTATAATTAACAATACTGTATTGTATGCTTGAAAGTTGTGAAGAGAGTAGATCTTAAATGTTCAGAGTAGATCTTACATGTTCTCACCACAAAAAATAAATGGTAATTCTGTGTGATCAGGGAGGTATTAGCTAATGTTGCTATGGTGGTGATCATATTGCAATATATAAGTGTATCAAATCAACAAGTTATAAGCCTGAAACATACAGGATGTTATATGTCAATTATATTCCAAAGCTGAAAGAATAGTTAGCCTGATGCATTTAGTACTATATCATCATAATGAATCAAACTGATGCATTATTTTCAATGGTTTAATAATCCTGAAAGTGTTTTTTTTCCCATAGAATGGATAAACAAAGCATATTTTTATGTACTCTCCCTCTTCTTTCTATAGAAAATCTGGACCTTATTTAATTAAAAGGTAACATTATTTCCATGAGAAGTCTTTAGAGTAGACAAAGCTAAAGAGAAAAATGTTCTTAATTTAAACCTAGTTTTTTATATCAAACTTCCTTCAGTGAATATGTATAACTGTCTTATCTTCACCATTTATAAAAGTGCACATACATTCTAATCCACCTTGAAATCCTCCTTTTCCTTCAACAGTGAAAGACTTTTTCACCATTGTTTTGTCATTAATCTAACTAGAGCTATGAAAATCCTCAACACCATATTAAGACTGTTCATGATGAGTTTCAAACCCAAGCATCCAATTCAATTCTGGAAGAAGTCAGTTTTCTCCATAATGATTTTCCATCGCACTTGGTTATTTTAATTCATTTAGAGACAAATTTATTAACCTGTCTTAAAAGAAACTTTATATTTCTTTGATAGCTAATTGTTCCCTGGTCAAGTATTCATGAGAAGGTTCATGCATTAACAATTAGGTTTTAATAGTACCTTGTAGGGCACTTAGGTGGCTCAGTTTGTTAAGCATCTTACTCGGGCTCAGGTCATGAACTCACACTTCATGGTTTTGAGCTCTGCATGGGGTTCTCTGTGCTGGTGGTGCAGAGCCTGCTTGAGGTTCCCTCTCTCTCTATGCCCCCCCCCTCACTCCCACTTTCTTCTCTCTCTCAAAATAAATGAATAAACTTTTAGAAAAAGTATCTTGTGATACCAGTTTCAGAATCATGGTTACCATCTGGTGGCACTACTCTTGAGCTCTGAAGATTATTATGTGATGATAAAGTCCCAATTGCAGCAATAAGAAGGGTTAATTAAACATTAGTGTATCACTCACCTGTCTGCTATTATGTGATGTGCTCACATTTTTGCTTCAGTTTCTGATAGATGTAAATATCCTCTGGTAATTTTTCTCTCTTCAGTACATCCTCTGGTAGAGAGAATTCCCTTCACATTTTTGTCCATTAGGCTAACATGTCACCTTTCTAATACTTTAATGTGAATTTTATTAAGTTTTCATGAACTTTCATTTCCAATATTATTACATATTCTCCTGGAGCTGTAAGATAATTTCATCGGGAGAAAATACAGTTTTTGTCATCTTTCACTGAAATTTATATGAACTCAAAGTGAGTATTAGCTTTTAGAGATCAATGGCTTTTCACACTCCATATCAGTGAAGTTAAGGTTAATGGATTCTTCTCTTGTTGATAGTTCAGTACATCCCAAAGTTTCTGAATTTATTTATGAGTCACAGGCAAATCTTCAAGGCAGAAGACCATCTTTACTTTGGGAATCTCTAAGAATATTACATTACCAAGCAAAATAATACCAATTTAGAGTTGATGAACATTTTAACACCTCTCCAGACCAACAAATATAAATCCATTGATGCTGATGATTTTACTACTAGTGATTAAGTCCTTAGGTCACTTCTTTT
This sequence comes from Crocuta crocuta, assembly GCF_008692635.1. Taxonomy (NCBI): domain Eukaryota; kingdom Metazoa; phylum Chordata; class Mammalia; order Carnivora; family Hyaenidae; genus Crocuta; species Crocuta crocuta. Next base: position 10,642,664 of record NW_027531917.1, on the reverse strand, counting down.
CTAAGGTGTGCCTCTTCAAAGACTGGATTTATGATGGGTAGAGTATCAAGACTCTAATTTTGTAGTGAACATGTGTTTGATTAGATATTATTATACTCTGATAATTTAGGACCTACATTAATCATACTCTGAGAATCTAAAAAAAGAAAATGGGGTTATAAAGAGAAGACTGAGAATTTTTCATTCCTAATTTCCCTACATGCAAATATTGCCAAAAATTAAGCTTTGGTCATGGTCATGTTTTCTTCCTCATTGGTCATAAAATGTCATCTTGTAAACAAAGTAGCTGTCTTTACAGTTTTCCACATTCAGTACAAAGGACTGTTGGATTAAAATGGCCTGGAAGTCTGAGAAATGCAAAGGTTGATAAAGGAACAAGTTGTTCCAGGAGGAACAATTTCCTGACCAAAGGAGAATCCATATGACCCTTCCCTCATTAAAGAGATGAGATTTAAGACAAGCACATTAGGCCTGCCCCCCCTTAATATGAGTTGGTACAATGCCCTTAAGTTAGCCTTAAAGCACATTCTGTGGGATGTTGCAGCTGTAAAATACAGCAAACACAAATTGAAAGGCCTAAATCCATTGTGATGTGATTGAGGAACTGGCAGGTTTGCCTATGTCTTGAAATTCTATCATTAGCCATTTTCAAAGGTATTGATCTGTGTCCAATGTGATAGTGAGATATTATGTTACCTTAGATTCATTCTCATAAACTCTTGCCATAGGAGAGTGAACAAAGAGGAAAAACAGAAATTGAAGGAAAAATATTTTTAAAAAATAACTGATTTATAGATAGACCACAGATATTTTTATTAAGCACAAGGTAGTGATGGACATAGTGAAAAGGTGACCTTGTAACAACAATGTAGAGCGATAACTATTAGAGGTAAGCTGCAAATATACTCCTATGATCTGGAAGGGGGAAAAAACACTCTTACCATGGAGGCATCCAGCCTTACCTATCAAAAATAACATCAATTTAGGGCTTTGGGGTAGTCTAAAATTAAGGGCATTAAAAGTAGTAGTATCAAACCCTACCACATTTTTTTCTAATTTCAATATATATAAGTGAAGATATAGGACTCTTAACACTTCCCTGTGATGATGACCTGTTAACCAACCCAACTTGGGAGTGTGGTGAGGAGGCCTCAGGGCAGGGCAAGCAAGCATTCATTCTAGTGAATTGCAAATTAACCAATAAAACAAGAAATCAAATTTTCAAATGGTATTATTCCACCTTGCCAGTACTTTGGGGAAAAGGGAGTTAATTGTCCATGTAACCTTTTGATTCTGTGAAAGAGTGTTATCCTGTACTTTAGGTCACCCTCTCTAGAAAGCACTCTGGCACTCAGTTTAAGCTAGAGAAAGCTTACTGGGGAATGTGTTTGGGATCAACACCTGTGGAAGTGCAGAGAAAGGAAAGGAAAGGGAATGCAGCCTGAATGGATAGAGGAGAATGTTGAACTCTGATACCATCTTAACAGAAGCCTCTGCCAAATCAATAGGAGGGGTATGAAGCTAAAATGATCCTTTGGAGTTGATAAGAATTGGAGTAGGGGGGAGGGCAGGATTTTACATCCTCACCACAATCAATTATTGGATGTAAGCTGTCCCGGGAAGAAGGGCAAAACTTGAACGAAGCTGATCTTCTCAGCTGAAGGAATCCCATAGGGATGGTCACCAGAGAACTGTTGCTGGCAAACGGGGTTGGGTAGCAAGACAAAGCCTTCATTCCTGAAGGACCTTCTCGGTGACATCAAATCATATATCAGTTTGAAAATGTGAAATGTTATGAAGAAATAACTTCACTTGAGAGAATTTATTACACAAACTCTACAGGAATCTAAAATAACATTTAATGTCACTTTAGCTTGAAATGATATTAGGAGAGAATGGCAATTAGTATGAAATTGACTGTAAGTAACAAAATACCCAACTCAAATGGGCTCAAACATTAAGAATATGCATTGGTTTACAGCTCAAACTATAAGAAGTACGGGGTTTGGAGTGCCTCGGGGACTCAGTTGGTTAAGTATCCCACTCCTGAGTTTGGCTCCTGTCATGATCTCACAGTTGGTGGGTTCAAACCTCACATTTGTTTCCATGATGACAGCACAAGGCCTGCTTGAGATTCTCTCTCTCCCTGTCTCACTCTCTCAAAATAAACCTAAAAAAATAATAAAGTAAAGGGGGGAGGAATAGGTTAACCTAACCTAACAGCTCAATTCCATTTTCCTATGTTTCCCTTGGTTCTATTCTTCATGGTGGGGTATTGTTTTGTTTGGTTGGTTTAGTCGTTGTTGTTTTAAATATCTGTAGCAGACTTAACTTCACATTTATTCATAAGATCATCCCATGGAAGACTTTTACCAAAGCTATGGTTCATAATAAAGGGTTGAGGTCTATGCAAAGCACGCTGGGATCTGTCAGATTTTTTCCTTTAAACGAAAAGGTAAATAAATATATTAGCCCAGATAAGGATTTTAAGTTTCAAATATCTACAAATGTGAGGCTGACCATGTAAAAACACTTCCTGATGTTCAGATTTTCAGGAACTTGTTAAACCTCAACAATGAAATACTATCCTAATATTCCCTAGAAATAGAATAAAAGGAAACAAATTCGCTTTTGAATAAAACTACATTTATAAAACACTATCTTGTGGACTATAATTCAGATTTTACTTCCATATGAGCAACTGGACAATTATTTAACAATGTCAGCAAGACATGAGAAAATTAATACTTTAGAATATGACAAAAATTCATCTAATTGAGAATCAAAGGGGACATGTTAAACAACAGGAACAAAAATACTTTCCTTAAACCATCTAGAAATTAAATAGAAACAACCCACTAACAAGATTTATATTTACATAATGTACATTTATTTAAAAACTATTTTAAGAACCATAATCCTATCACATTTCCATTTCATCTATAGTATAACCACTGAAATAATAGCCGTAAAACTAAAATGGAAAAAGTTCTACATTATTTTAGAAGACAAATTTTTGCAGTGTATCTGAATTATTTTAATGTATTTGTTAACAAAATTGCTGTAAATACACAAAGTACAAATAGAATTAAATGGAAGAAATTTAATCTTATGCTTCACAATGAAATTACCTTCATTTGAAAAATTATCTCATGGATTATAATTCTATAAATATTCCATTTGAACAAACAGTACTTTACTAATGGAAATAAACTACAAAGAGGGAAAAATCTAAATAAGGGGGAAAAAAACCCATCTTGCTATGGTTCTGGAAGTAGACTCCTTAGAAAGAAGGGTAAACATGGTGAGTGGTTTGCATCTGTTTGCAGACTATATGGACACAGACTGAATCCCATGATTGGTGTAGTGATGATTCTTATTGCTAGTGAGAATGTAATGACTCAGACAAATTCCTTGGTAGAGAGGATTCTGCACAAGGTTTGCACTTGCTTTCAGTAAGAAAGGCAAGGGCAGGCATACAGAGGGGTCCGTGGAGCATGTACCCTTTGACTAGAGGAATGCACGAAACCCCAGAATCTAGGTCATTCTGTTGAGATGACTGAATTAAAAGGAGGTCCAAAGGGTTTTTCAGCACAGAAGCATCAGGACGATCTGTCTTGTGGAGGACCTGATGCATCAGAGTGAATTGGACTGATGGAGGGTTCCTTCTCCTGGGGGTCAAGAGTCCATTGGGTGTCATCTGTTCTATATACTTGTTCTGTATCTATACCTAGAAATCTTGGATTCTTATGCCATCACAGCCTGATTTCTCTCCTTCTTGGGAAATCTGTTTATCCACAATTTCCCTGGTGATCCTTGCAAGATCTCCCTGCCAAAGGGCACCCTGGGAAGATCTGAGACATAACTAGGACATTTGCTTTGAAATGCTTACATTTAAATCTTTCCTCAATTAAAGTTTGTCTTAAGTTTGCTTTTTTTTTTGCCTTAAATTTTCTCTTAACCATGATTACTCTCAACCTAATATTGTGAGCTTATTTCTCACAGAAAACAGAAAACAAGCTAGCATTGATAATTCCAGTGATTTTTTACAATTTTTCTAGGAAATCATAGACTTTATAGAAGCCTAACTTTTTACATAGTTGACTGATCCACCTAAGTGTTTTGGAAATTTTCTCTTTGTGGTAAATTTCCTCTAATTCCTCTAAATCTTTGCTGGAAATTCATTTCTTATTTTCAATACAGTTCAGAAAGAACTGCCTGATGGTTTTGTTCTTGTTGTTTTTTAATTTTTTTCCTCTCACTTTCTGTTTTTCTTCTGATTGCAGTACAGTTTTCTCACTTTGGAGAATTTTATTATCTCAAATTGTATTGATTATTCTATCGTTTAGCTAATTTTGTGTACATCTAGCCTCATGTTTCTTTAAGAGTTTTTAACAAGTGTATTTGTTTTCTATTGCTGCTACAATGAATGACCACAGACTTAGAGGCTTAACACAAATTTCTTATCTTGTGGTTCTGGACATCAGAACCAAAATCAGTTTAGGCTAGCATCAACATATTTATCAGCAGGTCTGGATTCTTTCTGGAGTCCCGAGGAGAGAATTCACTTCTTATTTTTTCCAGTTTTTAGAATTTGCTCACATTCTGTGACTTGTGGTCACATCACTAACTTGTTCTGTTGTCACATTGTCTTCTCTTATTCTGATCCTCTTGCCTGATCTCTTGTGATTACATTGGTCCCGTCTGGATAATCCAAGGTAATATTTTTTGTCTTGAGTCCCTTAATTTAATCACAGTTTCAACATTCCTTTGTTGTGTAAGGTATCAGATTCATAGGTTCCAAGGATCCAGACTTCCTTGAGAGGCCATAATTCAGCCTACCATAGGATTTTACTCAACCTCATCCAGTGCTTACTTCAAAATATCTCCTACAAGGCGTCCATGTTTTGATGTATTTGTTACTTTGGATCCCACATTCCCACCATCCATGACCTCTTCTCCAAAAACAGCAAATGCTCACTCAGAAACTTGAGCAGGCTCTTTTAGAACTTGTTCCATACCACTTTCAGTTCATTTCCTCTTTTCCATCCTTCTTCTTGTGAAAGCAGTTTTATCCTTCCCTGATGATCATAATTTTCATCCAAAGTCTGTCTTGATGAAGTCTGAAGCTGTTCATTATTCTGATGGGTTTTAAAGACTGTTTTTATTACAGCTGTTTGAAATTGAAAGTGTTTTGATCCATCTTTTAAAGAATGGATTTTAGGGGTGCCATGTGGTTCAGTCAGCTGAGTGTCTGGCTCTTGATTTTGGCGCAAGTCATGATTTCACAGTTCATGAGATTGAGCCCTGTGTTGGGCTTGTGCTGACAGCATGAAGCCTGTTTGGGATTCTCTCTGTCTCCTGCCCCTTCCTCTGCTTGTGTGTGCACTCTCTCTCAAAATAAATACATTTTAAAAATTAAAAAAATAACAAAGAATGAATATTTCTTGTTATACTTACCATCAGCAAAACTAGCTTTAATAATTTACATTTCTCTCCTTTCCATCCTTTTTCTTAAAGTCTCTATTTGAAATCCAAGTAAAGAGCTTTCTAGGTCTTTATTATTCTTTTGTATTTCTGATATCTTCCCAAGTCTGGCTTCCATTAACATTGATTCTAGGCCTCAAAATAATTTTGTATGACCCGAACCATCTTGAAGATAATGGTGTCTTTCTGTCAAAAGGGCAGAAATTCCAGGGGCCAGTTGTCTTTAATTGCATCAAATAAAATTCTAATGATTAAAATTTTTACATTCCTCTAGAACTAAAGACATCATCATCTTCTACAATAATACATGAGGATCTGGGCCTGGTCTGAGATCCACTATCAGCACTGCTGCCCCTGGAGATTCATCGTCTCCAAGATCAAAGTGACCCAGAACACTGCAGGCATTGGTGAGCCCCCCATGGCTCCAGGGGATTCAGCTGAGCTCTATCAGCCTGCCAGAACCCTGCTGGTTACTATAGCCTGCAGAGAAGCCCATAGCCATTCCTCTCTGAACCAGTCCAGTGCCTGGAAGTCAGGGAAGAACTCCGTGGAGTTGGGGGTGTGAGAGGGATAATTATAGTGGAAAACCTTCCTCACATGGTGACAATTATAGGGGTAATATCTGATGGCCCTGGGCATTCAGAAGTAGAGATAATAGCCTGGGCCCTGTGGCCACTCCAACCCTGCTTGTTGTCCCCAAAGATTTAGATAGTCAATGTCTTGCTGTACCTGTAAACAATTTAGGAGTCATTAATTGGGAAGCTCCATAACTGAGTAATTGCAGGCTCCCAATGCTGATCAGTATTCCCTTTTCTCCTGAATAAACTTTGGTTCTATAACTTGGGGCTTCATGCCACCCATAAAACCCATAGAAAATTTGCAGCTCTCAGTGCTCCTCTTTGACTTATGTTTGGTCTATCTTAAATGTGCATATGGAGCGGCACAGCATGGCAGGCTTCCTACAAAACATGTCAGAAATATGCTAGAGCAGGCTGGTGAGATCTGATTGTGTAGATCTTCTCAGTCCTCATGTTGGACCTCCTACAGCTCAAAATCATTCAAAATGGAAGCATTTACACCATAGACTATCAACAAGAATTACAAATTGAGATGGTTTTTTTGCTTGCTTTTTGTCTTTTTCTGGACAGCTAGTAGGGATAATCATTTTCAAGACATCAGTGCCTCAGAACTTCTAAGTCTCAGCTGTACCCTCCGTCTGTCCCCAGGCTTATGCTGACCATCCTCATGTCTTTCCTCTATTCACCGGGGTCACTACCATGGTCACCCCAAGGCAAGCCCACTTGCTTTTGTCTGTTTCCTGTCACTTCTCCTGTAGAGAGCACAATAGAACTTCTCATTTTCATGCAGACTTCAGGGAAAAGCAGCAATACTGTCTCTTACCCTCTTTCTACCTGAACATATCTCATATCCACTCCTATTCAGCTGAAGATTCCTCCAAATAACAGATCTCTCACCACTGCCATGAGTCTGTTTCCCCGGAGAGCCAAAACAGAAGAGAAAACAAAAGAACTCAGGCTTTAAGCTTTATTTTTCTGGGGTTTCTATTTTATTTTATGTTTTTCACTCCTGTATTTAATCCAGGTGATGCCAGAGTGATAATCTCCCTCTCCTGCATGTGTCCTTTCCTCTTCTCTACATTTAACTCTCTAGGCTCCCTTCCCCACTAGAGGCCATGGCATCCTCCCAACCTCCTCTGGTTTGGCTTACTCTAAACCATTCTTGACTTTTTCCATCTCTCCTATTCAAACTATATAGGATCTCATGAAGACCCAACAAATTCTAATCTTAACATACAAAGGGAGATTTTAAAATGTGGGAAAAAATGTACATAATATAATCAAGGGAGTGAGCTCTGAGACTGAGAGCTGATCTATGACTCCTTTGTTTAAAACAGCATCTGCCCTCTCGTTCCCTGAGGTAAGAAATTTTGTGATTTAGCCCTAGTGGTAGAAGAGCTGAAGAGAAACATAGGTTATAGAAAAATTAAAGGCATATAGGTTAAATATTTTTAAAATGTTATTTCTGTTATAGTTGAGGAAAAAGAGAAAAAGCACTCTACCTCAACAAAATTCCAGAAATGTATGTGAATTTTATAAATTTTGATGTTTTAAGACATATCTCTTATTTACATACTCCTATGGCTCCTAAATGTTTAAATATAAAAGTATGCAATGAGTCTTGAATGTCCTAGAAATGTCAAAAAGTAAAATAATGAATTTTAGGTAAAGAGTATCCACCTAACAAGGTAACCTCTTGTGTTGTGAAAATGTGCTACAGAAAATATTTTATCCACTAAAATAACTAGCAAATATGTTGCAAATACATTGTGGATAGATTTTTTAAATATTGTAATTAATGTAATGTGCTAAATAAATCCCCCAAATCACTAAATCCTGTTCTTCAGTTTATGACTACAAAGTGTAAATAAAAGTAAAATTGTCCTGAGTTGTCACATTATGATTATTACATTTGAAATAGTCATACTTCTCCACAAGCAATTCCAATCAGGCCAATCACTGAGAGGAACTGGAGAATACTTTTTCATTCCAATTCAGCTTCTGCAGTGCCTTCAGAATGATCTTGGCAAATCATCATACTGATCATGGTATTGTGTCTTTGCTTAGTGCGGCATTCCAAGCCTTTTTACAATAACCTCAGACTCACCTATGTCATTCCATCCATTCCCACGGTCATCTATGCATCCTCTAATTCAGACTCCTTGATCTTGTTCTTAGATCTATAGCTGCAAGCTTTTCAGCTGCTTATTTTAGCTGTATCTCATAAGGCACATATCATCAGGGTACTTTTCAGATATAAATAGCTGAGCTGAGATTTATACTGTGTCTTCCTACATTGAAGTAATCTAGGGATGGAAAACTGATCCAAATGGGACCAATCAGATTCTTTCTTTTAGAATTTTCAATTAAGACCAAGGAGCCTAACTCAGTCAGTACTCTAGAGTGTAGGAGGCACAAATCTGAGAACTATAGAATAAGTAATGTGCGACTGTCTGAACTGAGAAGTTGAGAATTGGTCTTCAGAGAGATGAGATCATGGAAATATAGGAAAAGCATTAGAGACAAGGTACCATTAAAGCCCTCAGAGTTTCTCTGTCTCTGGTTCCAAGGTCTTCCCCACATTGCTATATTTATGCTCCTGTGTATTAACACACATTCCTAAGTTAGTTCTCAAAAAAATCATTTTTGTTTTCAAGCAAGTTTTAGATGGCTTCTGTTGCTGGTAACCCTAAAATTTTCACAGATACATACCCTGATCAGGAATTAAAGATGAAGATGACATTAAAAATTTTGGAAGATACGGAAGTTTCATGTCTCAAGATTATCCCATTAATACACACCATAATTTATTTACAATATGTGTCAGTAACCGTTTCCATTCTCAAATCACATACTAATCCCGACCACTATAATTGATGTCTGTTGATAACTTGCCATTTTTCTGTGGTAAGTGGTCACTGAGAATTGATTTCTCATTTCCCAGAATACATGACACGCAGCTGTTTTTGATAAATGAATATGAACAAAATAAAGTGATCACTTCTAGGATGGGACCTATATACAGATAGTAGGGCTTTTCTATGTTACAATTTTCCTATCTGGCTGCCTGCATGCAGAGGCCCCCCCCTAGAAATAGAGGCTGGCAGAGTTACAAATTCTACATGCCACATGAAATGACCCCCATAATAGAAGGGATTACATTTGTTTCTGTCTGCCCCAACTCATTGTGAAAATGATCCTTATTAGGGACACCTGGGTTCCCCAGTTGGTTAAGTGTCCAACTTTGGCTTAGGTTGTGATCTCAGAGTTTATGATTTTGAGTCCCATATTGGGCTTTGTGCTGTCAGCACAGAAGCTTCTTCAGATCTTGTCCCCCCTCTCTCTCTCTCTGCCTCTATTCATGCAGAGTCTCCGGGAGGGGACNGAGAGGAGAGAGGAGAGAGGAGAGAGGAGAGAGGAGAGAGGAGAGAAGGAAAAGAAAAGAAAGAATCAGCTGTGTGTGGTTCCACAGCAGTTGATTTAAAAAAAAAGGCTTATTTAAGATTGTTACTGTGGAAAGGAGTTGAGATAGCAAGCCTAAAAAAATATAATTTGTGAGGGAAAAGTGGTGCCCATGTCACAACTTTGCTGAAACTGTATTTTAGAAATTTAGTTTTTGTTAAGATTTTGCCCCATGAAGGTACTTATTAGTGAATTTTAACACCCCGCTATGGCCTTTATCCACAAATTTAAAATGTAGCTTTCTTCTTTAATGTAAAAAATAACAAAAATTGATCCTTGTTTTTGGTGAAAAGGAAATAGAAAACTGAAGAATAGAGCTATACTGCCTGTTTAGGCTGCCGCATCCCTGGTAGTGTGCCACTTAAATGGGATCTGAGGGATTGGCAGTTCTGATATCTGTCATTAGGATGGCTTTTAAGTTTTTTTGTTTTGAGAGAGAGAGAGAGAGAGCACCCAGTAGTGAGGGGCAGAGAGGGAGGGAAGATCTGAAGCATGCTCTATGCTGACAGCAGAGAGACTGACATGGGGCTCAAAACCACAAACCCGTGAGATCACCACCACCTGCGCTGAAGTCAGACGCTTAACTGACCGAGCCACCCCGGTGCCCCTAGTATGGCTTTTTAAATGAGGGGGAAAAAAGTAAACTTTGAAAATAGGAGAATGATGGAGGCAATTTAGATCCTTCAAAATAAATCCTCTTTAAAATATTTTTTAAACATTTATTCATTTTTGAGAGACAGACAGAACACAAGTGGGGGAGGTGCACAGAGAGAAGGGAGACACAGGATCCCAAGCAGGCTCCAGGCTCTGAGCTGTCAGCACAGAGCCCTGCGCAGAGCTCAAACTCACAAAAACCACAAGATCATGACCTGAGCCGAACCAACGGACACACCTAGGCTCCACCTAAATCCTCTATTTTAAATTTGAAAAATAGCCAACTCTCTTTGGGTACATTTCTACCCATTTAACTTAAAGGAACTTTTTACATATTCCTTAAAATTGGAACATTTGAAGTCATGCTCAAATATACAGTTGGGAAGCAGCACTTTATGTTAAATAGTATATTATGACAATATAAATTCACTGAAAGAAATGTAAAATATTCCTAAAGCATTTCTAGAAATTTTCATTCACTCTTAAACTCTGTAGTTAATTTTGACACTATTTCAATGCAATATTAAGTTTCTATTGTAAAATGATTGTCCTTTATGATATGTTATTACGTTTCAGGTACTTAAGGTTAAAATTTTAAAACCACATCATTGCGTTTTTGTTTCATATTTAGGATTTTCATTATAGATTTTATTTATTCTTCCTGTGGTTAAGTTAAAAAAGAGACAATTTTAATCATTTTAGTTACATCAAATCCAATGAAAACAGGAAGAGAATTTGTAGTTTTTATAGGCATTGGTAGAAGCCTTTTTTAATCTGTGGCCATAAGAAGAAACAGAGTCCTTATATAGAGAACAAAAATTAAAATGGTAGCATGATGTAGTCTAGAAGGGAGAAATAACAAAATTTATCAAATATATAAAAATCTGTATCTGCCAAATACATAATTAAATCTTGATCAGTGATTTAATATTTAAATCATTTTAGACTTGTTTTGAAAAGAGAACCCACCAAATCAACAGGATGGTTGAGTAAAAGTATTTTTGGTTAGATATATAGTGCAGGCTGAACATAGGTATGGCAGAGTTGTTTTTCCATGTATATTTCCTAATCTTCATCAAATATTTGGAACTCATGTCCAAATCATTATTTCCTCAACAGTAAATTAATTATAAACTCTTACATGCATGTTCTTGGTTTGGAAAAATAAAATTGAGGGGCGCCTGGGTGGCTTAGTCGGTTAAGCGTCCGACTTTCGCTTAGGTCATGATCTCGCGGTTGTGGGTTCGAGCCCCGCGTCGGGCTCTGTGCTGACTGCCAGCTCAGAGCCTGGAGCCTCTTTCGGTCTGTGACTCCCTCTCTCTCTGACCTTCCCCTGCTCACGCTGTCTCTCTCTCCCCTAGAAATAAATAAAACATTAAAAAAAAATTAAAAAAAAAAAAGAAAAAAGAAAAATAAAATTGAAGTAAACAAAAAACTGGACTTACATATGCTCTTTCTCTGATCTATCATTTCTGGCAAGAAGTGGTGGTTTGAATTTTAATAAGTACTTTGGAAAGAGTAAGAAATAAGGTAGCTAATATTAAGATTATCACATTAGCTCTGTGATGCGCTTCCTTTGTGAAAGCAGTCAAGGAATTAAACCTTTCTAATTCTCAGGTTTTCTACCTTAAAATGAAGAGTTCTTTTTTTTTTTTCAAAAACCATATCTTAAGGGTTGTTATAAAACTAAAAAGAGATAATGTTACATAAAAGCCTTTTGAACATAAGTATTTTTTACTCATTATGCTTTGAGGTTTGCCACAGATATACTTTCCATTTCTTTCCTTCATGGAAATATCTCAGGAGTCTATAAAACAGAAAAAAAATAAAGAGCAAGGTATTCATGCCCCCCATATGAAATCACCTATTCACCAGAAGAGGGGAAAATACCTCTTAAAACACAACGTGCTGAAAAGCTCTCTTTAAAAGCTCTAGTTAGAATACCATCTGGTCTCAACATGCTTCATAAAACAAGGAAAGTATGATGGGGCTTGGCACATCTACAGCTCTCTTTCTGAGTGAAGGAATGTTTGCCATAATATCTACTAATGGATGAACAGCAAAACAAAACAATGAACAGCAAGTGGGATCGCGCCCATTAGGCACCACCACCTAAATAGAAATAGCAAATCAAAGACTAAGCATGCTCGTGATCATCAGTATGCACACAACATCCCAAGGACCCACGGATAGGGTCTAGAATAATAGACTCACAGAACAGCAGCAGTCCTGGAAGAGCTAACAGATTGCTGGGCTGAACACTGTGGGAATTGCCAAAGGTTCAATGCCAAAAATTCTTGGAACAATCAGAAATGTAGTGCACCTGAGTTAACACAGAGATGATGCCAATATGCTCAAGTATACTTTTTAAAACTGGAATGACATTTCAGTTAGTAATAAGAAAAAAAACAGGTATAACTATTTATCCTAAGGAATCATGTTAGCTTAAAGGTAGGAACCTTTAAGGAGATCTCTTCTCCTACAGAATATATTACCTACCTAACCAGTGAGTATTGGTATTTGTCTCACTACTCAAAACCCTCCAAGTGGGTCAAAGACCATATTATGACAGAATGGTCAGGCTGCTTTTTCCTTTGTATATAGGTCTCCCATCTCATTTTGTCAGTGCCTTTACAAAATGAAATTACACTCTTTAATAACATAGAAATATGAGTTATTGGAACCCCTAGATCCTTACAGAAACTTTCCACACACTGACATACCCAGGGCTAACCATATGTAGAAGCACACACATACACACATGTACAGTTTATCTCAGGACCATTTAGGGTTCAAGAATATCATGGTCTGAGATGATTTGTGAACCCCCAGGGAAAGGTGCTAGTTTTTAGTTCATAGGTGGTAGAATTGTTTGATGTACAAGGACAGTACTCTTCTTTGATTCATTCTGTAATTATAAGCAACCAAAGGGATGCAGTGAGAATCGGAATACTTGGTGGAATGCCCAGATGAAGAATTCAAGGCAAGATAGAAGAGGAAGAATGTAGTAATGAAAAATATCTTCATGTCCAGCAGAAATCACATAGCAAAATTTGCAAGTAAAAAGGAATGCAGTGATTTATCCTTTTTTTTTTTTGAAGATGCAGGAGTGAACTAAAGAATACAATGAGAGAGCTGAAATGTCAGATTGGTGCCTCATTAGCCTTGAAGAAGAAAGATTCTCTATCAACCAAGGTATGTTATTTCTTCACTGACTTGGAGAGGGCAAGGAGGAGAAATATATATTTGAGTTTATGCTAACTGTAAAGAAAAACAGGATGGATATTTGTGGTCCATTAAACGGTCTTGGGGATTTTACTAACATCTCATTTGACTCCACTCCATTTCCTCCCTCCTTTTGCTTATTTTGCCCCCAACTCTACTTTACAGACACTACCCCTCAAAAAAGGTAATTAAATGACAAGTTTTGCTTCAGATACAAAAGGACATTCTAGGTAAAGACACATCTATGCTGCAATGACAATTTCTAAAATGCCATCGCTCAACACCTGTAATGTTGATTTCATGTTGACACGAATTTGGCTGGTCTGGACAACTTCATGGCAACAGCGCCCGTGCAGTGCTTCAGGGATTCTGGTTGTTTCCACTTTTGGAACCCACTATCTGAATAATCGGTCTCCTCAGCAACTGCCACTTCAGGGGAAGAGACAGGAAAATGGCTTAGGAGTTCTTCACTGCCTGAACTTCTTGGCCTCAGCCAAGTAGTGACAAACATTAGATCTGCATTCATTTCATGTCCCCAGATTACTCATAAGGCCTTGTCCATCTGGGGATCTGACAAATGCATTCATTTTGTGCAGACAAAGGGAGGAAAACCAGATATTGGAGAACCTTCAAAAATGGTTCTTACACCATCGCTACATTTTTAAGACACTGATGTTGTTTATAAAAAAAAAAGTAATAAAACAAAAACATAACTGTAAAGAAGAACTGAGCAGGGGTGTCTGGGTGGCTCATTCAGTAAGTATCTGGCTACAGCTCAGGTCATGATTTCATGGTATGAGTTCGAGCCCTGTGTCGGGCTCTGTGCTGACAACTCAGGTCCTGGAACCTGCTTCAGATTCTGTGTGTTTCTCTCTCTCTGTGTTCCTCCCCTGCTCATTCTCTGTCTCTTTCTCTCAATAATAAACAAACATTAAAAACAGAAGAACTGAGCAAATACAAAGTAAATGGAAGAATTTTGCTGTTTTTCTATAATGTTAAGGTACCCAGGGAAAACTATAGGTTAGTTTTAATGGTAATTTGGTTAAATTCACAAATGCTGGCCAAAATATAGACTAGAAAGGTGCCTTTCATTCACAATAAGTGCTATATAATGACAAAAATATAGAAAAGCAGCTCCAAATATGTTCATTTCTTTAAACCTTATTTACCAAATCCTTAAGAACAATCTCTGCTCTCTTCTTGTAAATTTCCTATCGGCTTTTATAAATGTTACCTGGACAAGGACAGGCATTCTGTATCATTTCTAAAATGGCCTCCACACAGTTGATCTTTTGCCGAATTGCATTCCAGAATTAATTAGGTAATACTATGAGTAACACTATATTATTACTTGGGAATTTATGTAAGCAGTGATGTTTTTATTTTCTTTTTTATTGACTTAAATACACTTTTACAATATGATTTGGATATATTTCTTAACAATTTTTAGTATTTATTTTTTAGAGAGAGACAGACAGAGGGTGAGCAGGGGCAGGAGAGGGACTGAGAGAGAGACATGGAATCCAAAGCAGACTCCAGGCTCCATGCTGTCAGCACAGAGCCTGATGAGGGGCTCGAACTCACCAACTATGAGATCATGACCTGAGCTGAAGTTGGACACTTAACCTACTGAGCCACCCAGTTGCCTGATTTGTATATTTCTTATAAGAGCAAGTCAATAAATATAAATCATTATTTAATCGCTATATTCTTAATCCTTATACTTTGTGTATATACAGTACAATAAACATCTTTATTGAAATAATTCCACTCTTGGACACTTAATGTGCTAAGATAAAAGTAAACAGAAATGTGACATTTCCAAAATTAAGCATTATATCACTTGAGTTATTACAAATGAACAGACTCTAATATAAACAGGACAAAAGCGGTATATTAATGCTTTGGAAGACTGCTATAATTGTTTCATATTGAAATGCATTAAAAATTAACAAAACTATTTTATTCAAAACAGTGAAGATATTTTATGAAGATATTGATTTCATACATTGAAAATGGGACTATTACAACCCTGAATTCAGGGGCTCTAGTAATGTCTCCCACCTGAAGCTATACTATGAAATGGGACACCAATTTTTGTGTTCTTTTCTGTCTTAGCCAATGGTCTTGAAAATGCAATGTTCACTCTGTTCTCTTCCAATTCAGTCCTCTATTCTCCATTTCAGGGAAACTCCTCTGGCAACTGTCACCATTAACCTTCATATATTCGTATCAATTGGACACTTTTCAGTTCTCATCCTACAGAGACCTCATTGATGCATTTCACAGTTTTGGTCTTTCCTTACTTCTGGAAAACTATTCCCTTTTCATCCATGAAATGCCATTTTCCTGGTTCTTCTCCTAAGAGAAGATCTTTTTCTTCTTGCTTTCTTTAGTGAAATTCTTCCTTCACCCTCGTATTAGATATTAAGAATTGCCATAATTCTAATTTCCATTGAGTTTTTAAAAAATCTACCTTTATCTTCTGGGTGACCTGTCCTATTTTTAATCAAGACCGTATATTAGTAATGTCTTTATTTGTATAGGTAACTCTAATCTGGCATCTGGATTTCATATAAAACTACCTGATGGACATACATCTCCGTGTTTTCTCCACCTGATCAACATGTTCATCTCATCTTAACTGCCAGGATTACACATCTTGAATCTCCTTTCAAATATTGGTATCAACCGCACTGTTGTATGAAGTACACCAGTCATCCTGGATACCTGTTTTTCACTTAAAGCAATTAATTCCTTCAATTAAGGTCTTGTAATTTTACTTCCAAAACATTTCTCAAATCCAATATGCCTTTACCATCCATACTAAGATGACTTTATTCTGGTCCTCAGTCTTATCTTGCCTAGATTACTTCAAAGTCTCCTCACTAGACCTCCCAGCTTCAGAATTTCTTCTCTCAAATATATTCTCTGATTATTCTGTCTGCCTCAAATATCCTTTTATTGGCTCTTAGCCAGTTCTTTTCATTGGTTACTATTCTTCCTTTAAGATTCAGCCCAGGTGTCATCCTCAGGGAAAACTTCCTGAATCATCTTCGTGCGGCCTGTACATACCATTTCTATTTATTCATTCAACCCTCATGATGCTTACATCCTTTCCAATAGATTACTAGCTCCTTGAAGGCAGAAGTCCTCAGAGCACTAGTGCTTAGAACAATGTCATTCCCAGTCCAGGAATTCAAAACGTGCTAGTTGAAGCAAACTCCCTTATCACCGAAAGCTCACCTATTTCTACTTCACCTTACTGTCTCCTTACACAAAAATCTTTAGCCTCCTAATTCCTTCCTCTGAGACACTTCATTAGCAATTTTTCACTTATGTTGAAAGGAAAGAAAATATGCACTAAAACTCCACAGAAGCCAGATAGCCATGCCTCCAATTCCATTAACTTCAGTTAGCCCATAGGTAAAAATGAGGCATTCGGTGAAAGGCAATAGTACGTATAGAGGGAATGAAGAAACTAGAATGAAATCTGTTCTTTTTAATGGCAGAGCTTGGGGTTAGGTCTAAGTCTAAAGTCTTTAATTTTGTAATGTATTTCACCGCACACATGTATTTACTTTGATGATAATAGATTTTTTTTCTAGCTACCAAATTTTACTCCCCTCCTAAAATTAAACACTCTTGAAAATTCTGCCCCTATGCCAACCAATTTCCATTATGTCTATTTTTCTACATCTCTCCATAACTATTAGTAATGGCCAGTATTAATAGTTCTGTACAAGGACCCCAAAATACATGAGATAAAACACATTTTTTTAAATCAGGTATCTTTGCTCCTCTTGGCCCTGTGTCTAGGTCTTATCTATTTTCACTCAGGTAACAACTGGTAGTTCTTCCTTTCTTTTACAATAGTGATTAAAGAGTCCTGTTTGTTTGTTTGTTTTTATAGGTCTCTTAGTAATTTATACCTCAATGGTAATTATATCCATAGCTCATCAGAGCACTCCGTCCCAACACTAAGTTACTGTATTACTTCTTTTACAAACCAACTATAGTGAACTACACATTTAAATACTCATTAAAGCAAATAGTGTTAAGATTGGAAAATAAATTTTTCAGGACAATGATTTTATTTACAACATATTGAAATAAATACATTCAGATAGTTGACATTTTCTCTATAGGTATGAGCATTTATACCTTCTACATATTCAAAACTTACCCAAGGCATACAACAGCATATTTCTTTAACAAAGAAGAGAAATATTTTCTTAGAAAAATATTTTGAGAGTAATAAGAAATATTTATAAGATGACATCTTTCTCATGTAAATCTAAGAATAATATTTAGAAATGTTCTATATAAGCTTCTTTTACATAGGATACCCAAATAATATTAGCACTGCTCAGACATCACAATCTTGTGTGTTTAGGTTTTATTTTATGAAGGAAGCTGACAGATGGAGCTACCACTCTGTCCTAACAGAAATTTTCATAATTTCCTGAGGTAGCCAGGAAATGTAGACTGGAAAGATGCCCTTCTATACGCCCACTCAGTGGTAGTTGTAAAATGTCAAAGAAATAAAAAAGCAACTCAAAAATGCTAAGATCTTCAAGCATCATTTACAAAACCGCTGGCATTGCTCTTGTGTTGCTCTCTCTTGATTTTCATTATCCCCAGTTACAAATGTTACCTGCACAGGCCAGAGACTAAGCCTCTCTAAAATATCTTCCTTGCAGGCTCTTACCTGTTTATTTTCACTCCAACATTGATTAATTAATGTTCTAAATCAGAAGAGCTTGTTTCACTTTTGACTTGATAGAAGTGGCTATTTCCTTAAGGGTTTCAATTTTTTAAGCTTATTAAAATTAATCGTATGGAAAGGTAGGGAAGATGAAAAACTAAGAGGATGCTAAGGTCACCTCCTCCCACAGATGCAATAGATAACACATCAGTGTACATAACTCAGAAAATGACCCAAAGACTGACAGAAGAAACCGCACAACAAAAGGTAGAGAAGAGGCCACATCAAAGAGGGTAAAAAGGGCAGAGATATGATAGGAGCTAAATGGGCCTCCAGGACCATCAGGAAGGAGGGAGCCATGGGCGTGGACAGGAGAGAGAAACAGACTATCACACAGGCTCCCCTCATGGAGATGACAAATCCCCAGGACATTTGGCTTTGAAAACTACAGAGGCTGAATTTCGTTGAGTTACAATCAGTGACTTGAAAGCTTGGAGTTTTTAAATATCACTGGGATTAGTTCTGGGAGAGCCCAGAGGATGATATGAAGCCAAGTTCCTGTCCTTAAAGAGACAACAGACAAACAGCCTTTGAAGATACAGCATAGAAGGAGCAGTTAGAAAAACACCTGTGGCATATGGGAGGGAGAGAGATTTAATCTCAGAACATGTCCATAGGGGCAGGGTCTGCTGCAGGACTTCTCCAGGAACAAAGGAGCTGGCAGGCACCTTGTCCCTTTCCCACCCCCCACCCCCATGCCCGGTATCTCTTCCCACTCCCAACACTGGGCTTCCACACACCCACCCCTTCCAGACAAGCTGCTTCGGTCCCATTGCTGCAGGTCCCCTCCTCCAGAAGACCAGCTGACCTTGCCAGCACCTCATCTCCCCACCTATGTGCCTTGCAGGGCTGTGGTCCGGGCGGCAGCAGGCCCCCTCCCTAGAAAGAGGGTCCCGCCTTTCTCAAGTTGCACCCCCCTGCCATGCACACTTCCGAGCATCTGCCCCGGCCTGCCCCTGTCCAGTGCTAGTGGCTGCAGGTCTCATTTCATCAGACTGGCATGAACCTTGTTAAAACTGCATCCCCACCCCAGCAGGCTCTCCTGGCAGTGGTGGCACATCCCCTCTTGCATGCGTGCAGACCCTGCCAGTACTACATGCCCTCCCCCTCCCTAAAGGTCTTGGCCAGATCCCATTCAAACCAGGGCCACAAGACCAGAAGTATGCAAGCAGCTCTAACAGGGCCCAGCACCACTCCAAAGTGATGCCTGTCCTGGGGAGGGGGGGAAGATAACCACACTCACCAGTCCAAGGGTGGCCCCAGCAGTGGGCTGGGGGCAGACAGCTGGGTCTGAATTGCAGGCCCTGTCCACCAACAAAAACCTCTCAGGGGACAACACGGAAAAAGCACCCCGTAGTTTGGTGCTAGCAGATCTCTGGCAGGTCTGATTAAATTCAGCCCAAGGCCGACCCAGACTGGTCCACTAACACCAAAGGGACCAAATACTGCCCTCAACAGGCAAAGAGAGCAGATAACTGGGCAGAAGGAAAAAGTGGGCAAGACATAAAACAGAGTGCACACCACACACATAGGAGACACCCCTGATGTGCCAGGTTCTGATGAACCGTGGACAGTGCACTACAGGGCACAGCAGGACCTAGTCTTCATGAAGCCATTACTTTCAAGAGCAAGAGGTGTAGCTGACTTTCCTAACACACAGAGATACAGTTAGACAAAACGAGACAGAGAAATAGATACCAAATGAAAGAAAAGGACAAACCACAGTAAAAGACCTAAGCAAAAGTGATAGAATATGCCTGATAAAGAATTTAAAGTAATGATCATAAAGGTACTCACTGGACTTCAGAAAACAGTAGAAGCCATTAGTGAGACCCTTAGCAAGGAGATAAAAAGAACTAATCAGAGATGAAGAACACAGGAAATGAAATTAAAAATACAGTAGATGGAAGAGATAGCAGGCCAGAGAAAGCAGAACAAAACAGCAACCTGGAAGAACGAGTAATAGAAAGTAATTAAGCTGAGCAGATGAAAGAAAAAAATACACAAAATGAGAATAACCTTAGGGAACTCAGTGACCCCATCAAGCATAATAACATTTGCATTTGTATAGCTCCCAGGAGAGAGGGAGAGGGAGAGAGAGAGAGCCAGAGAGCAAAAGGGGACGTGAAAACTTAACTAGAGGAAAGAATAGCTGGAAACTTCCCATTTCTGGGGAAGAAAACAGATATCCAAATCAAACAGATTTTGATCTCCCAACAAAATCAACTCAAGGAGGCCCACACCCAGACACATTGTAACTAAAATGGCAAAAAGTAGTGATAAAGAGAACTCTAAAAGCAGCAAGAATAAAGAAGATAATTACATACAAGGAAAATTCCATCAGGCTATCAGCAGAATTTTTCAGCAGAAATGTTACAGGCCAGAAAGGAGTGGGGCAATATATTCAATGTGCTAAAAAATAAAAACCTACAACTAAGAATAATCTATCCAGCAAGGCTATCAACCAAAATAGGAGGAAAGATAAAGAGTTAATCAGACAAACAAAAGCTAAAGGAGTTCATGATCACTCAACCAGCCCTACAAGAAATATTAAAGTGGATTCTAATGGAAAGCAAAGACCATTAGGAAGAGTACGTAGAAAGTACAAAATCAATGTTAAAAAAAAAAAAGTGTATCAGTGAAAATCAACCAAGGGGCTCACAGAATAAAAGCATGTAAAGTATAACACAATATACCTAAAACACAGGGTGGGGGGAGAAAGGAGTAAAGAATGGATTCAAAATTCAGCAACCATAAACTCAATATAGACTGCTATATTCCTAAGATATTATATATAAATCTAATGGTAACCACAAACCAAAAACCAGTAATAGATATGCCAAAAATAAAGAGAAAGGAGTCTAAGTATATGCCTAAAGAAAGCCAGCAAACCATGAGAGAAGAGGGCAAGAGAAGAAAAAATTAGAACTACAAAAAGAAGTACAAAATAAGTAACAAAATGGCAATAAATATCTATCAATAATTACCTTGAATGTAAATAGATTAAACACTCCAATCAAAAGATGTAGAGTGATGAAACAGTTAAAAAAAAAAAAAAGACCTAAATGTATGTTGTTTACAAGAGTCTCTTTCAGACCTAAAGTCACATGCAGACTGAAAATGAGGGGATGGAGAAACATTTATCATGCAAACTGATGTGAAAACAAAGCTGGGGTAACAATACTTTTATTAGACAAATAGATTTTAAAACAAAGACTAAACAGGAGACAAAGAAGGAAGAAGGATACTATATAACAATAAAAATAACAATCCAACAAAAAGATATAACAATTGTAAATATTTATGCACCAAACACGGAATTTACCCAATTACATAAAGCAGCTAGAAACAGATATAAAAATCAATAGTAATACAATAATAGTAGGGAACTTTAATACCCGCTACATCAATAGACAGATTAACCAAACAGAAAATCAACAAGGAAACAGTGGCTCTGAATGACACAGTGGACTAGATGGATTTAACAGATAAAGTCAGAACATCCCATCTTGAAACAGCACAATGCACATTCTTTTCAAGTATACATGGAACATTCTCCAGAAGAGATCATATATTAGGCCATCAAAAAAAGCCTTGACAAATTCGAAAAGATCAAAGTCATACCATGCATCTTTTCTGACCACAACACTGTAACTAGACATCAACTACAACAACATAAATAATCCAGAAGGACTACAAGGTCATGGAGGTTAAGTAACATGCAAGTAAAGAATGAATGAGTTGACCAAGAGATCAAAGAAAAAATAAAAAATTGCATGGAGAGAAATGAAAATGAAAACACAATGGTTCAAATCTTTGGGATGTCACAAAAGTGGTTCTAAGTTGGAAGTTTATAGCAAGAAGAAAAATCTTGGGGCATCTGGGTGGCTCAGTTGGTTAGGCATCCAATTCTTGACCTCAGTTCAGATAATGATCTCATGGCTCATGGGATGGAGCCCTATGTCTATCTGTGCAGATCCTGCTTGGGATTCTCATTCTCTCTCTCTCTCTCTCTGCCCCTCCCCAACTCATGCTTTCTCTCAATAGGAAGAAAAATTTCAAATGAATAACCTAATCTTACAATTAAGGGAGCTAGACAAAGAAGAAGAAATCCCAAAAGCAGCAGAAGGAAAGACATAATAAATGAAAGTAGGAATAAATTATACAGAAACAAACCAACAGGAAAGAACAGATCAAGGAAACCAGCAGCTAGTTCTTTGAAAATATCAACAAAACTGATATACCTTTTGAGATTCATCAAAAAAGAGGGGATGGGGAATCAAATAACAAAATCAGAAATGAAAGAGGAGAAATAACAACACTACAGAAATACAAAGGATTATGAGAGAATATTATTTTAAAAATTATATGTTAACAAATTGGACTATATAGAAGAAATGGATAAATTCCTATAAACATATATTCTACCAAAACTGAAGCAGGAAGTAATAGAAAATTGAACAGATTGACTACCAGCAATAAAATTGAATCAGTAATCAAAAAACTTCTGACAAACAGAAGCCCAGGACCAGATGGCCTCACAGCTGAATTCTACCAAGTATTTAAAGAAGAGTTAATACTATTCTTCTCACTCTTACAAAAAAACAGACAAGGAAGGAAAACTTCCAAATTCATTCTATGAGGCCAGCATTACCCTGATACCAAAACCTAATAAGGACACACATGCACACAAAAAAAGAACTATAGACCAATATATCTGATGAACATAGGTGAAAAAAAACTTCAACAAAATATTAGCAAATCAAATCCAACAATACATTCAAAAAGTTATTCACCATGATCAAATGAGATTTATTCCTGGGATAGAAAGGTAGTTCAATATTTGTAAATCAATACACATGATATCACATCAATAATAAAATAAAAACCATATGATCATTTCAACAGATACAGAAAAAGCATTTGACAAAGTACAACATCCATTCATGTTAAAAACCCTCAACAAAGTCGGGTCAAAGGAAACATACCTCAACATATTTAAGGCTTTATATGAAAAACCCAGAGGTAACATCGTACTCAATAGGGGGAAAACTAAGAGCTTTTCCTTAAAGGTCAGGAAGAAG
Organism: Crocuta crocuta; assembly: GCF_008692635.1. NCBI lineage: Eukaryota > Metazoa > Chordata > Mammalia > Carnivora > Hyaenidae > Crocuta > Crocuta crocuta. The sequence goes on along the minus strand of NW_027531917.1, from coordinate 10,619,406 downwards.
ACAAGGATATCCATTCTCACCACCTCTATTCAATATAGTACGAAAAAATCCTAGCCACAGGTATCAGAACAAAAAGAAATAAAAGATATCCAAATCACTAAGGAAGAAGTAAAACTTTCACTCTTTGCAGATGACTTAATAATATACAGTATATAGAAAACCCTAAGGACTCTACCAAAAAAACCTACTAGAATTGAAATTAATTCAGTAAGATTATAAGATATAAAATCAATGTATAGAAATCTATTGCATTTCTATAGACCAATAATGAAGCAGCACAAAGAGAAATTAAGAAAACATTCCCATTTACAATTGCACCAAAAATAATAAAACACCTAAGTATAAACGTAACTAAGGAGGTTAAAAACCTGTACTCTAAAAACCATAAAACACTGATGAAAGAAATTGAAGAGGACACAAATGAAAGACATGCTCATGGATTGGAAGAACAAATATTGTTAAAAATGTCCATACTACCCAACACATTCTACACATTTAGTGCAATCCCTATCAAAATACCAACATCACTTTTCACAGAACTAGAACAAACAATTCTAAAACTTTTACAGAACTACAAAAGACCCCAAATAGCCAAACAATCTCAAAAAATAGAAAAATAAAACTGGAGGAATAAAAATTCCATACTTCATGTTATATCACAAAGCTATAGGAATCAAAACAGTATGGCATCAGCACAAAAATAGACAACAGGTCATAGAAGAAAACAGAAAGCTCAGAAATATACCCACAATTATATGTTCAATTAATTTTTGACAAAACAGGAAAGAATACGCAGTGGGAAAAAGTCTCTTCAACAAATGGTGTTAGGAAAACTGGACAGCAACATGCAAAAGAATGAAACCAAACCAATTTCTTTCACCATACACAAAAATGGATTAAAAACCTAAATGTGATACCTGAAGCCATAAAAATCCTAGAAGAGAAAACAGGAAGTAGCTTCTTTGATGTTGGTTGTAGCGGCGTCTTTCTGGATATGTCTCTTAAGGCAAGGGAAACAAAAGCAAAACTAAACTATTGGGACTACATCAAAGTAAAAAGCATCTGCACAGCAAAGGAAACAATCAACAAAACTAAAAGACCACCTATGGAATGGGAGAAGATATTTGCAAATGACATATCCAATAAAGGGTTAGTATCCAAAATATATAAAGAACTTCTGGGGCGCCTGAGTGGCTCAGTCAGTTAAGCATCCGACCTCGGCTCAGGTCATGATCTCACTGTTCGTGGGTTCGAGCCCCGTGTCAGGCTCTGTGTTGACAGCCAGCTCAGAGCCTGGAGGCTGCTTCAGATTCTGTGTCTCCCTCTCTCTCTGACCCTCCCCTGCTCGCTCGCTCTCTCTCTCTCTCAGAAATAAAATATTAAAAAAGTTTTTTTTAATATTTTTATTTATTTCTAGGAGCTGGCAGTCAGCACAGAGCCTGACACGGGGCTCGAACCCACGAACAGTGAGATCATGACCTGAGCCAAAGTCGGATGCTTAACTGACTGAGCCACTCAGGCGCCCCAAAAAATTTTTGTTTAAAAAAAAAAAAAAAACTTCTACAACTCAACATCAAATTAAATAATCCAATTTAAAAATGGGCAGAAGACATGAACAGACATTTCTCCAAAGATAACATCCAGATGGCCAACAGACACATAAAAATATGCTCAACATAAATCATCATCAGAGAAATGCAAATCAAAACTATGAGGAGATATCACCTCAAAGCTATCAGAATGGCTAAGATAAAAAAAAAAAAAAAGAAAGAAAATGTTGGCAAGCATGTGGAAAAAGGAACCCTCAATGCACTATTGGTGGAATGCAAACTGGTACAGCCACTGGAGAAAACAGTATGGATGTTCCTCAAATTTATAAATAGAATTACCCTACAATCCAATAATCACTACTAGATATATATCCAAAGAATACAAAAACATTTAATTCAAAGGAATACATATGCACCCCTATGTTTATCACAGTATTATTTACAATAGACAAAATTTGGAAGCCGCCCAAGTATCCATCAACAGATAAATGGATAGGGGCGCCTGGGTGGCTTAGTCGGTTAAGCGTCCGACTTTCGCTTAGGTCATGATCTCATGGTTCGTGGGTCCGAGCCCTGCTTCGGGCTCTGTGCTGACTGCCAGACTGGAGTTGGGTTACCAGACTGGAGTTGGGTGGGGGGATTGGTGAGACAGGTGAAGGGGATTAAGAGGACACTTATCTTGATGGCCACTGAGTAATATGTGAAATTGCTGAGTCACTATATTGTACACCTGAAACTAATACAACACTCTATGTTAATTACACTGGAATCAAAATGAAAAATAAATAATTTGGAGTCCTTGTGTGGCGCAGTTCGTTGAGCATCCTACTCTTGATTTCGGCTCGGGGGATAGAGTCCTGCATCAGGCACCACACTAAGCATGGAGCCTACCTGAGATTCTTTGTCTCATTCTTCCCCTCTCTCCCTCTTCCCTGTTCATGCTCTAAAATAAATAAAATAAAATATAATCAAAAATAAAAATAAAGTTATTTGTATAAACTTCATAAGCATGTAAATGTAGAAATAAATGTTAATTACTACATTTTTCCACTTTGTGGGAATATAGTACAATAAACATCTTCACCAAAATCTGGCCATATTAGTAATTTACATGAACAAAATTAGAGATAATTATTGGTAACTATTTCCAAGTGGAAGAGTATATTATTTAAATCATTATACATAATATATATGAAAATATATACATCATTATCTTTAAAAAGTAAAAAATAAAGACTTCCCTTAAAATATTGAAATGGTTAATTGGATTGCTGAATAAATGTAAGATATATTATCAATAAATGTGTGGTTATATTTTAATATAGTATTTTTTCAGTATAACTAAGCCAATATGTTATTTTGTAGATGCATTTACAAAATCCTTAATGGGGAGGTGCCTGGGTGGCTTAGTCGGTTAAGCGTCCGACTTTCGCTTAGGTCATGATCTCGCGGTTCGTGGGTTCGAGCCCCGCGTCGGGCTCTGTGCTGACTGCCAGCTCAGAGCCTGGAGCCTGTTTCAGTCTGTGACTCCCTCTCTCTCTGACCCTCCCCTGCTCACGTTGTCTCTCTCTCTCTCCTAGAAATAACTAAAACATTAAAAAAAAAAAATCCTTAATGGAGTACTCAAAAATTAGATATAAAATAAAGTAAAATGTGCTAAAAATAAGAGTTGTATTACTTAAGGAATGACTACAAGTAACAATTTAAATTATAACAAAACTTTAGTAACAGAAGTTTCTTTCTGTCTCACTGAATAATATTCTAAAGTAAGCATTTTCAGGTTCATAAGTCAGCTTTGTTCCCTCAGTCTCTTTCCAGTTCAAGTTTTCCCAATCCTAAATTGTGACCCTAGTTTCTATGGCTCAAGATTGTAGTTTCTGAAATTCTCAAAGAGTGATAGAATAAGAAAAAAATCGTCATGGTTATGTGTGGCTTCTTTTTAAAAAGGGTTCTTAGAATATCAGGTTGTGCCCTACTTTTATGAAATTAAATAAAGGTGCTCCAGGAGAAAAAGTTCTTTATGTTCCATAGGGCTTTGTGGAATGGGATTAGCAAGAGACTTCCTCATAATCATTGGGGGTATCTCAGCTTTATTTGCTGTCAGTTCTGTACAATATTAGTTTCATGGTGTTCATTTTTTATGCTTTCTGCAACAGTTTTGATCAAGAGAAAAATAAGGATTTTCACCAACTTCATAATAACAGTGCGCCTCATTTTTCATGGTTAAATTTGTACCCTTAAAGTCACCGTTCAGGAACTATTTATATTCATTTTACAGAGAGGAACAGGAGACTGAAACCTGTTAAATCATCTAAGTAATAAATTGCAAAACCTAACTTGATATCATGAACGGATGGGTTCCAATGATGTTTTTGCCAGATTGTTGCTTCCAGAAGACATAAGGTTCCTTAACACTCTGTAGATCTCATCCACACTGGAGCCAGTGTAAATTTTAACTCCAAGGAATATTTTAACAACCTGTTATCTAACTTGGTGCTTGTGTAATGAGGATTTTGAAATATATTAATATGTTTTTTCATTCACATTTTTCACAGCTTTATTGAGGAATAATTTATATACAAAGAATTGTATATACTTCAGGTATAAAATTTGATGAGTTTGGACATATACAAACACCTGTGATAAATCACAATTAAGATAATAGATATATGTCTATTATATGCATCTATCCAGCAACTCCTGAAGTTTCCTTGTGCACCTCTAAGTTTTGTTTTATTGTGGTAAGCATATTTTATTTGAGACCTGTTCTCTTAAATTTTGACGTTCTCGATACCATACTGTTAACTATAGGCACTACATTGTATGGTAGATCTCTTGAACTTATTCACCCAGCTTAACTGAAATTTTATATTCACTGAACAGAAAAAAAATCTCTATTCTCACTCCTACTGGTGTCTGGCAACCACTATTGTATTCTCTGCTTCTGTAAGTTTGACTATTTTAGATACCTCATATAAATGGGTCATGCAGTATTTGTCTCTCTGTGACTGGCTTATTTCACTTAGTATAATGACTTCAGGTTCATCCATGTTTTCTTATATGGTAGAATTTCCTTCTTTTTAAAGGCCGAAAAATATTCCATTATATGTGTATGTCACATTTTCTTTATCAATTCATCTATCAATAGACATTTGGTTTGTTTTTATATCTTTACCTGCCAATGAACTGGATATAAACTGAAAGAAATGATTAAGTTCCTAGACACATACAGCCTCCTAAGACTGAATCATGTGGAAATAGAAAATCTGAAAAAACCAATTACTAGTAAAGCAGATTAAATAAGTAAACAAAAACATCCCAAAAAACAAAAACCAAGGAGCAGTTAGGTTACTTCATTATAGAATTCTACCAAATGTTTAAAGAATTTATGTCAATCCTTCTCAAATTCTTCCAAATAACTGGAGAGAAGGGAACACTTTCAAATCATTTTATGAGGCCAGCATTACACTGAAATCAAAGCCAAAGAAAACAAAATCCCAGGCCAATACTCCCCCAAAACTCCATCCCAAAATACTAGCAAAATAAATGCAACAGCACCTTTCAAAGATTATACATCCGACTAAGTGAGATTTAACCCTGGGATGCAAGGATGGTTCACCATGCAAAAATCAAGAGGTGATGCATCATGTTAACAGAATAAAGGATAAGAATTACATAATCATCTCAATAAATGTAGAAAAAACATTTAACAAAACTCAAAACCCTCTCAAGGTAAAAGCATTCAACAAACTAAGTATAGAAGTAGTGTACCTCAATGTAGTATAGGCCATATACAAGTCTGCAGCGAACATCATACTCAACAATAAATGGAAAGGTTTTCTTCTACGATCAAGAATAAGATGTCCACTCTCACCACTTCTGTTCAGCATAGTGCATATAAACTGCAAACTATAAAACATTGATTAAAGAAACTAAAGGAGACACAAATAAACAGAAAGACATCCCATGTTCATGGATAAAAGCTTTTTATTTTCTTAAAATGTCTGCACTACACAAAGGGACCTACAGATTAAATGCTATATCCATTGAAATTCCAAATTTTTTACAGAATTATTAAAAACAGCTCTAAAATTCATAGGAAATCACAAAAGACCCAGAATATCCAAAGTAATATTGACAAGAAGAACAAAGCTGGAAGACTCAGACTTCCTGATTTCAAAATGTGTTACAAAGCTACAGTAATTAAAATAGTATGGCACTGTCATAAGACAAATCAATGAAACAGAGTAGAAAATCCAGAAATAAGTATGTGTTCATATATTATCTTTGATACTAATGTCAACAACACACAATGGGGGTGGGGAAGAAATCAACTCAAAATGTATTAAGGGCTTAAATATAAGACCTGAAACTGTAAAACTCCTAGAATAAAACAGGGTAAAAGATTCTTGGCATTGGTCTTGGCAACAATTTCTTGGATATGATACCAAAAGCACAGGCATAAAAATCAAAAACAGGTGAGACTACATCAAACTAAAAATTTTCTGTATAGCAAAAGAATCAACAGACTGAACTGGCAATCTACAGAATTGGAGGAAATATTTGCAAGCCATATACATTTCTTCAAAGAAATATACAAATGGCCAACAGACATATAAAAAGATGTTTACTATCATTATCAGGGAAATGCAAATCCAAACTACAATCAAATATCACCTCATACCTGTTAGAATGACTTATTATGAAAAAAAAGAAAGATAACAAATATTGGCAAGGATGAGGAGAAATTAGAAATTGCATACAGTATTAGTGAGAATGTAAACTGTGCAAGACTTTATGGAGCACCCTTATATTAAAAATAGACCTGCCATAGGACTCATCCCACTTCTTTGTATATATCCAAAAGTAATTTAAATCAGAATTTCTAAGAGATATTTGCACTCCCATGTTCACTGCAGCACTGACACTTTTTTTTATATATCATTTCCCTCTAGTAATTCAGAACTAGTAGTACGCTAAATAGGACTTCTACTGGCTTGCAGGAGCTGATGGTCAAATTTTCAGATATCTTGGAAATTGTTGGTTAATAAATTCTATAAATATAATCTAAGTAAATTATAATAACAAATGTAATAAATACTCAAAATTCATCCCTCTTAGTTATTTTACATTTTATTAATATCTATTTTTATAAGGTTATTTATTACTACCACATCTAGCAAAGATAGTGTACCACTTCTCACCTCTTTCCATCTTTGGGTTTAATGTGATGTCAGTCCAGTTGGGGAGCATGAGTTTTACACAACAGAAATAGACAATCACTACAAATGAACACACTCCCCCATAAAGAGAGGAAAAACAAACAAGTATGTTAACTGTCAGCACACTACCATCCAGATACATCTATTTACCACACAGAAGATAGGTAAATCAGGAATCTATGAGAAAAGAGATTATCATAATAGGTTTTTGAATCCTTAGAGAAACAGTCTTACTACCAAATATTATGGAGAAATGTATTTTCTAAGTTCCTTAAAGTTATATTAGGATGTAAAAATCCAAGATTTGTGACTTAGAAGTTCCACCAGAAATAACTGGTAGAAAAAATTTAAAATGCTATATAAAGGAATCCCCACACAAATAGGGAACAAGTGAGGAGGTTTCTGTTTCCATGGAAAGACAGGTAAAGAGGTAGTGTGAGAAAGTCAGACCCAGTGTTCTGGTTTTCAACCTCTACATGCCAAGGTTAGATCCCAGACATGTTAATGGAGAAACTGGAGTCTGCCTCCTATCAAAGCTTTAAATAGATATGAAGGAATTTAAAAGTCTGGGGAGAGTGGCTCATTGTTTCAGTGAACAAGGCACCATTTGTTCCATCAATCCATCATGATATGAGAGTGATAGAACTGTCTAGTGGGGAGAGGTGTCTAAATCTGCACTGTCTGATATCATAGTCACTAACCGCATGTGGCTTTGGGACTCTTAAAATGGCTCAGATTAATCTGAGCTATAATAGTAAAATACACACTGTGTTTTAAATACTTAGTGAAAGATGATGAGGTAAAATCTCACTTTTCATCTTTTATATTTATGTTGGTATGATCATTCTTTGAACACAATGAGAAAAAATATATTAAATTACTTTATTCATTTCTTTTCAGTTCTTAATATGCGACTAGAAAATTTAAGACAGCATATGCAGTTCACATTTGTGGCTTTCAAGGATGTGCTAACCTAGAAAGATGACCCTGAGTATCCCTCCCACATGTCCTGTCTATGGGTCCAGAAATTCCTTAGTACAGTATTGCATAGAAGAAACAAATGAGCTGATGGGCAGAGGTGTTCGGGAAGATAGCCAAGGGTGGAGGCCTCAAGAATGAAGGCAATGGCTGGGTCTGTTAGCTAAGTTCAGAGAGGCAAATACAGCCTCAAAGGCCACACAGTGAGACTTTTATTACCACTAAGTACAGCCAAGTAGAGAGGCTGATATGCAGAGATAAGCAAGGAGAGCCTGCTAGAGACCAGCATGGTTTCTGTGTATGTTTAGTGTAAGCCTTTCATCCTCTCGCTGTCATGAGATACATAAGCAAACTCTTTAAGGGCAATGATACTTTAAGGATTTTTTTTAAGTTTATTTTTAAAGAGACAGCATGAATGGCAGAGGGGCAGAGAAAGGGAGAAAGAAAATCCCAAGCTGAGATCCCAGGCACAGAGCCTGACTTGGGGCTAAAAATCACAAACCATGAGATCACAACCTGAGCTGAAGTCAGATGCTTAAACAATTGAGCCACCCAGGTGCACTGACCCCAATTTTATTTTAATGTAGAACTATTAATAAGTGCTTTTTATTTGAATTGTATTAATTTCTCTGGTAGATTTTTTGAAATTCAGATTAGCAATTTCAGAGTTTTAGTATAATTTCTCTTTTAAGTGACCCTTATTATACTGATATCTAGAGTCATAAATTTCCAAGATTGGACCTCATATTGTCCACTGATTTATTTTTATAAATTGTGGTAAATCCCATGATCACTAAATTTATCTTAGAATTCTTATTTAAAATTTTATTCCTTAGTCTGCTGGAAATACTATTTAATGATGTGATAATAATTACACATCAATGAAATAGTAATATTTGCAGCCAAATTATAAGTGTTGATTTTCATTTTGATGATTTTCACAAGCCAATTAATCATTTCATTACTAGAAAGATGTTTAAAAGATGGTATCCTCTAAACTTCACACATTTATAATTTGTATATATAATTTAAAATTATAAGTGTGTATCTTTGTGGGTTTTTTTTAATCATCTGATAAGTGATTTGGGGAAATTAACAGGCATTGCTTAAGAAAATATAGTTGTATTTTGATATATATTAAAGAATATAATCTCTAAGACTTGTTGAATAATACCATTGTTTTACACCCAAATACATTGAGAAAGCATACAAACAAAAATTAAATATGGTTTAATTACTACCAATTGTGCCATTATATAAATTTTTGAATAAATTAAGATATAAACTAATTCAGATGCCTCCGGGTAAAAATTCATACAACTGATAAAGAAAACAAGGCCAATGAGATGGTAATGATTCAGAAGCTGGGAATTTTTCTTTTTGCTAATCTAAATTTCAGGGGGGAAGAATGAGAGCATCAACCCAATCAAGGTCATTTCCCGGTACAGTATTTTGGCATTTATTCATGCAAATGTATTCTGCATTATTTTGGCATAGGATAAAATATTTTGATGCCCTAGGCAAGGGACTACCTTACTTGTTATTCCCATACCTATCTTTGAACACCTAGTAGAATAAATTTTGGATGAGCAGGGGAGTAGCAGTTGTTTAAACCTTGAAAATTCCACAAAGACTCCAAAATTAATAATTTTTCCAGAACTGTAGATCTATAAAAATAAAATTTATGATAGCAAAAATAACTTCTCTTGTAGTTGATTAAAATATTGTTTGTAGTGGATAAGTGAGGTTGTCAAAGTACTGTCACAGGGATCAGTTCTCATTGCTAACATCAGTGAGTGTTGTCATATTTTCACAGTTCTTGAATCCTAAGTTTTGGGAGCAAAAGCAAGGATTTACTTTTCAGCTTTAGAAGCTATGAATATATGAATATTATTTAAATTAATTTTAGGTGCTCTGTTCTTACTATCCACCAACAAACATTTGAAAGTTTTAGGAGGGGCACCTGGGTGACTTAGTTGGTTAAGTATCCGACTTCGGCTCAGGTCATGATCACACAGTTTGTGGGTTTGAGCCCCACATCAGGTTCTGTGCTGACAGCTCACAGCCTGGAGCCTATTTCAGATTCTGTGTCTCCCTCTCTCCCTGTCTCAAAAATAAAAAAAAAAAAGAAAGAAAGAAATAGTTTCAGGAAAGTTTTTCTATCCCAACATATGTTGATATAAAGTAAATAAACTTTGGAAAAAATTATCACTTTAAGTTATTCCAAACTACAAAAAAATGTATAAATGATTACATAGATACTGTTCACTAGACAGAGTCCAGCATATGGTTTCAGGAAACAATGTTTTAAAGCTTTAAATTGATAGATAATTGACATATAACATTGTGTAAGTGTAAGGTATATAATGTTGCAATATAATTATTGCTGTAGTTTAACACCTTTATCGTGTTACATAATTATTACTTTTTTTTTTTTACCTGTGGGAAAAATTAACAGTCTTTTAGTAAGTCTAAACTTGCTATTAAGTTTAGCAAGTCTAAACTGAAGTCTGAAATTACTATGTGATGCATTAGATTTCCAGAACTTATTTATCTAGTAGTTGTAACTTTGTATCTGGAGGGTTTTTAATGATTCCAATCTCTTTTACTTTTATTTTTTAATACAATTAACCTCTAGTGTAATAATGATTTCAGAAATAGAATTTAGTGATTCATCACTTACAAATAACACCCAGAGCTCATCTCAACCAGCGCCCTCCTTGATGCCCATTGCCCATTTAGCCCACCACACCCTAAGTTTGTTCTCTGTATTTAAGAGTCTCTTATGGTTTGTCTCCCTATTTTCATTTTTTTCTTCCCTTCCCCTGTGTTCATCTGTTTTGTTTCTTAAATTCCACATATGAGTGAATCATATATTTTTATATCTCTGACCGCTTTACTTTGCTTAGTATAACGCACTCTAGTTCCAACCACGTTGTTGCAAAATTTCATTCTTTTTGATCGCCGAGTCATATTTTATCCATACATCAGTCACTGGACATTTGGGCTCTTTCTATCCTTTGGCTATTGGCAACAGGGTACCTTGAACTTTTTTTAATGTGTTAAGGTCAGCGTGCTCAAGACCCTATCTGAACCTAAATTCCTTCTAGGTGAAATGAAAGCAACAATTCCTACCCAATCTACTTCAATTTGCTGTAAAATACAAATAAGGAAATATGTGAACAATATTGTAAATTGCATACTGAACTAATGTTTGACCATTGTTGAATCATGAATTTATGCTGCTCTTACAAGCTGTAACTCTTACTGGGATTTTCAGACCAATAATCTGGAGGATTTAAAAACAGACCTTGCATTGGCCTAAACCGTGGGCCATATCAGCATGTTTTTCCTTTTTCTTTTCCCTTCACTTATCTTGTCTCTTGCATTTTTAGAAAGGAAACAGAAGAAAATAAGCAAAATCACTCAACAGTAGTAAGAGTTTTCCTATATTGAAGCTATAACCTGAATAAAAATTATAAAAGAAATTAAAGAGAAGTTGAGTGTTTAGGAAAAGTGCAGATGTAGAAATATGCTATTCTGTACAAGAGAAGGAAACAAATTTCATACAGAAAAAGGAGTAATCCTAGAAAAGGCTAAACAAAGGGTGATTATACCTATCATATTCCATAGAATGGCTCTGTTTTAACAGGAGACAATGAAGACATTCCTTGCATAACAGATTAATAAAATTAGTGACAAATGTGACATCTGCCTGAACTTCTAGTTTTAGAGAAGTTTCTGGTTTTATATATCCTGAAAACCATGTACTTGCATTCATCTCTCACTCCAAGTTTAAAGTTAATTCTTCTGTTCACTTGTAAGTTCACTAGCACAATTATCTTACATTGGAACTACAGAGGAAACCATTGAAGCTATGAAGAAAGAAACATGAAAGAGTTGCATTTCTTTCTCCAAAACTGATTAACTGATGGATTAGACCACATGTTGGATCCCACTTACTCTCACTGTTGCTCTTCTATTCATTCTGCCATTCCTGGCCTTTCCACAGTCTCTTGCCTTTGGACATTTCCAACGTGTGAATCAGGAATCAATCTGCAAATAGCCCACGTTTAGGGCACACATGCCAACCATCTAAATGATCCCTAAAGCGCCTTCATTTGACTACCTTTGAGGAGGGGTTACCCTCTACAGCACAAAATCTTTCTCTAAGGATACTTCCCTATCAATCAGTTTCCCATTTATCTTCTGGAAGTGGGTGATGAGCTGCAGATGACAAAAATCTTTGTCACAATTATAGAGAATGTCCTACATTCATGCCCTTGAGCTCTTCTGATACAACAGGAAAAATCTAAAAAGTCACATTTAGTGATAGACTACACTATTTTTCTCCATTGGTTAGACTTACGCTGTGGAATCTAAAGCTACCTAAATAAGTATGTAACTCACAACAAAAACAAATTCTTGGTTAAACAGTAACTCCTATCTTTATAAGTTTTCACAACAGTGTTGTCATTATTTGTATTTACTTGATATTTGCTTTTGGAAAGACTTTTATTTTCTCAAGGCTAGTATTTCAAAGCTAAACTAACCCTCTCTCCTTCACTCTCCCTGTACCCCCCCCAAAAAAACCCTCAAATCCCCTTTCCTGATAACATGTTTTGTTTGTTTGTTTGTTTTTAACATACTTTACCTCCTCCAGGAATTTGTAAATTAAGGCTCAGTAGCATGGCTGACACAACTGTTCCATTCTTTAACACATCAATCACACAGCCATGGGTTGATTTCTCTTTAACATATTTTAATAGAGCTTTTACTATTTTATGCTTGAATTCCACTGTACACTATGCTAACGACCCTCCACATCCTCATTTTTTATTTCTCCAACTTCATGACCACCATTACCAAAGTATCATTTCAAATCACATTTTTTATATCACTCTCCTACCAGGTGACCTTCATATTCTTATTTCCTGTAAGATAGAACTTCAGCTTCTTAACCCAATCCTTTACAATTACAATACTAAAAGAACTTTCTCTTTTCCATCAAGATTCCAGTACACAGTTTCCACTTATGTCTATTTTTTTTAATGTTTATTTATTATGATAGAGAGGATGGGAGGAACAGATAGAGGGAGAGAGAAAGAATCCCAACCCAGGGAGAATCTGACAGCACAGAGACCCACGTGGAGCTTGATCTGATGAATTGTGAGATCACGACCTAAGCCAAAATCTAGAGTATGACACTTAACTGATGGAGCCACCCAGGCACCCTCCATTCTTTCCCTTTATGTGGTGCTACCAACTCAACTGGAACTTTTCTATTTTTATCTTTTTTTAATTTTACCAAGTACTCTGCCTTTTCTTCCTTATCCCTTTCCTTTTCCTTATCTATTTTAAAAATACCTGTTAGTCAACATGTGTAATTAAGAGCACTGGCTCCAGAGTCAGAGGTCTTTGTACAACATCGGCATTGAAGAAATTTAAGAAACATTCACAGACTAGGAAAAAGTGAAAATTATAAGCTCGAAGACAAAGTCAAAGACCTCTTCTGTGTGACCTTGATAAATTATCTCACTTGTTTGGTCCTGTTTTGCTCATCCTTAGGATGAGGAAGTTAGAGAAGACTATATTTTTGGTGCTACCTTTAATATTTTTAAGCTCTGAGTTGGATTCTCCTATATGCACTTTTCCTTGAATAGCTCAGCAAAATTGATACTATCCTTACTAAATTAATATTTGAAATTAACATTTAAATTCTCATAGTACTGCTATGACAATGCTCTCTCTACTTATTTAATAGTTCTCCTTTACTTCCTTGAATAATTATGCCTTAAATATGCTGAAACTGGCATTAGATGGCTACTGTCACAATAAAACCACATACGACCCAGCACTATACTTACTCTACGTAGAAATGACATGAGAAAAAACATGTTTTGTTTTTCTAATATAAATGTCTGGAGAAAGCAGTGGAACACTGATACTATTTGAAATTATTTCTGTGATATTTAGGAAAGCCAAGAGATAAGCATTGAAAAAACTGGGCTGGCCAGCACTACAACTTTACCTTCCTGATCAATGTTTTAGTATCCTACTGGAGCAGAGAAGCCAGAATTTGTACAGGGGATTTCTATGAGAAATAGTGATGCCTTTTTCTTAAGTCATAGAGGCAATTTGGAAAACTTGGGTGTATATGTTGCACTGGATTCAACTCTGTAAACTTCAGGGCTCATCTTTTAAGGTTGCCATGAAGAAGAGCAACGTAGAATAACTGGTATTGCCCATGTAACAGGAGAATAATGATTTATAAAAAATAAAGTTTAAAATTAGTTGGGAAGAGGTTCATGATTACTGAGCATTCGAAATTTCTGACTTTGTTCTACTTTTTGACTTATAATACTATTGAGTATATCTACTATATTAAATTCATTCTGCATAATGATACTATGAGTGAAAAATATCTTAAAATGCACGAAAAAGTAATTTAATTATTTAGTCACCAATAATTTATTTTTAAAATTTTTAAAAAAATGTTTTATTTTTTTGAGAGAGAGAGAGAGACAGGCAGCATGAGCAGGGGAGAGTCAGAGAGAGAGGGAGACACAGAATCTGAAGCAGGCTCTGAGCTAGCTGTCAGCACAGAGCCCGATGTGGGGCTTGAACCCACGAACCGTGAGGTCATGACCTGAGCTGATGTCGGACCCTTAACCGACTGAGCCACTTTCTCACTTTATCAAAGTTTATTGCCCAAAAAATAAACTGGAGAGGATACAATACAAATAAGAGAAATGTAATTCTTAATAAATGCTGATACAATTTTTACAAGCCTGTAGTATCTACAAAGAGTTAATAAGAACAGCCATTCTGCATCATATGTTTTTCATTTTAGGAATAGCCATATCCACTTAGGTCAATTTCAAAGTAGAGCAAAAGAAAATCCAAATGCATGGTTGGTAGACTGAACTTCAGTCATTAAATTTTGAAAAGAACAAGTGTTTAGTTTAGTATTTCAGTGACTCTCTTCCTTTGTGAATTGAATAAGGATCATCATATGATGTATAAACAAAAGTGATTTAGTAAGACTTCCACTTTCTCTCTTCAGTAATGTAAGAACAAAATACAAAGTATACATTACATTTTTATGAGGAATTTTTGTAGTTTTGAAACTCTATCCAGATGTCTAATCCGTCGAAAATGATAAAATAATAGGCTTTCTTCTATAGATTTTTGAAATCATTTTTTTCTTGGTATATCTCTCTCCAACCCTGCCTGGTTTTAAAAGTAAAATACCCACTGAACAAAGTAGGAGAAACAAAAATAAGTACATAAGTACCCTGATGACAGGGTCCACAACTCTAAGAAGGACTATAGAATAGGAAGTCAATACTAGTGGCTCCGGTAATGACTGTCAAATTGAAAGCTGAGGAGAAGATTAGGTCTTTTAAGGAGATGGTTCAGGCAAAAAAAAGAAAGTGGTTCAAAACTACCTTGAGTTCAAGACTAGTGTGGAAATTGCCATGATACAAAGGAGTGATTATCCCGTTACTACACCTTTATTTCATACATCATTTTCCCCACACAACCCCCAATACAGTACTAAGAACAAAGCATATTCTCAACGAATCCTTACTGAATTGGATTTGACAAAAAGCAAGCATTAAAAAATGTCAGTAGGAATGAAATCTTAAAGGGAAAATATAAGTTGGTAGTTTTAAAAAGATTTAAAATTATGGGTCATTATTGCTTAGTTTTCTCTCAATGCAAACTCCATTTGCACTGCACTGAAAGGGTCTGATGTTGAAAGAGTCAAAAATGGAACTTGGAGAAGATGACTGTCCAAATACCTAAAAATGCTTTGTGAACAAATCTGAGAAAAATCGATTTATCCAATTCCCACATTTTATAAGTAGTAGCATAAACTACTCCAGATCAAGATTATTCATCTTAAAATTTAAAAGTAAATCAAATCACTAAATTATCTTTTACTCAAAATTGAAGTTGGTGATTATTATTTTTATTATTTTTAAAAAGAGGGGCGCCTGGGTGGCTTAGTGGGTTAAGCGTCCGTCTTTCGCTTAGGTCATGATCTCGCGGTTCGTGGGTTCGAGCCCCGCTTCGGGCTCTGTGCTGACTGCCAGCTCAGAGCCTGGAGCCTGTTTCAGTCTGTGACTCCCTCTCTCTCTGACCCTCCCCTGCTCACACTGTCTCTCTCTCTCTCCTAGAAATTAAAAATAAAATAAAATAAAAAATAAAAAGAGAAAAAGTGTGTTTTGGGGGGGGAGCGAGGGGTGGGGGTGGGGGGGATTCAGAGAGAGAATTCTACGCAGGCTCTATAGTCAGCATGGAGTAGATACAGGGCTTGATCCCATGACTCTGGGATTATGACCTGAGCCAAACCCACTGAGCCACCCAGGTGCTCTGAAGTTGATGATTATTTATTAAATTAATGTTTATATAGCCTATGTTCCTAATACCCTTTCCAAAACATTATCTTTAAAATCCCTCAGTCTATGGGGCGCCTGAGTGGCTTAGTTGGTTAGGCGTCCAACTTTCGCTTAGGTCATGATTTCGCGGTTCGTCGGTTCGAGCCCTGCATCGGGCTCTGTGCTGACTGCCAGCTCAGAGCCTGGAGCCTGTTTCAGTCTGTATCTCCCTCTCTCTCTGACCCTCCCCTGTTCACGCTGTGTGTCTCTCTCTCTCTCCTAAGAAATAAATAAAACATTAAAACAAAACAACAAAAAATAAATAAAATCTCTCAGTCTAAGTACCACTCTTCTTTCCTCTTTGTGTAATATTCAAAGGTCTATAACAAGGAGTGCTTTAAATGTGATGTTTAAGTAGGTACTGCTTATAGGAAGCAGTGTGTGACATTTTCAAGGGCTGTCATGTAGTTCTTTATATATTAATGGGAATGGATAATAGACCTTTGTGACAGAGATTCAATATTTGCTTACAAGCATGTCAAAGATTATTTTACTACTAATCTTAAAATATTAGGCTTTAAAGTTCATAATTTTATTGTGAAGCATTTTTCCTAGACTGCTATGTAATTGCGTGCTTGAACTTTTTCAAATGATGTCAGGTCAGGTAGCCCAGAATGTTCCTTAAACATGGTAAAGAATTAAATAACTTTCTTGACTTTTAGATTTACTTTGTAAATTAAAAAAACAAACAAACCAATTTTATAGATTAGGAAAATGTAGGTTATAGGAGTTAACCAACAGGTCTGTATAACTAAGCATAACACCTTAGACTTTTCTTTAATAGCAGATTTGTATGGCATTAGGAATTTTAAATATTTAGTTTGGGATTTATTCTAAAGGGATTGGCAGCAAGCTTAGAGTCCTAACTCAATTTTAGCAATAAATTTGTATCTTTAAATTATCATGCTTTCTCATGAAGAGAATACCAAATAGACAATGTGTTATAAAAAATTTAAATATTCATACCCATTGCTTATTTAAATACACATCATACATTATTCATATTGAAATTATTTTATGTCATGAATTTTATTTTATTAAAATCTATAAATTATTCAAAAACACTTAGTTCTAAGGCTAAAATTCTATTCCATATACTTATACTTAAGATGTGTTCATAGAAAATCAATTCTAATAATTCTGCATAAATTATTAATGCATTTTAAAATTAAAATTAACCACCATAGTCAAGATATTTGAGGTTATAACCACTAAAGTACCCATCTTAAATATTGCTTTGCCTCGCATTTGCCAAGTATTATATTTTTCAGGTTGCTTTCATACTTCCTGCCCATTTAAGGATAAACACTGAATCTGGTTCTTTTTATTTCTGTGACTTAGGCCATAATCTCGCACATTATATTCATTTAGAAAATGTTTACTGAATTCACATAAAAGAATAAATGGAAAACAAGTGATTTCCTGGCACAATATGCCAAAAGGCAGCTGCTTTTAATTCCCATTTTATAAAAAAGGAAATAGAGGCACTAAGATGCTGACTAAACTAACAAGTGTTTCAACTTGAGGATGTAAGTTAATTTCATACCAAAGTTCAATTATCTAGTGAATGGGATATCCAATCATCTATTTGCATTTAAAAAAAATCAACCAAGATTCTGAGAAGGAAGCTATCCTGGGGAAATGGAGAATATATTTCCACAACTTGTGTCCAAGAAAAAATCCCACCAACAACCACATAATAGTTTCTAAACCCTTACTGTACAGCAGACACAAGAATAGCAAGGTTTTATCTTAAACTACTAGTTACCTGGCACTAAATGATTTCTAACATCTATCCCCATATAATCTTCAATTCTATCAAGTAGATGCCAAGAGGATCACCAATTTTATGAATAGTAGGTCTGTAGTTAAGATGGTTACTGTGAGCTTCCATAGAAAAGTTGTCAGTACCTGTTTGCTGTCACTTGTGTGCGGGACATCCACACCTACTGTGTTGCTGCTACATCAGAGAGACCTGTTGCAGCTCCTACTGGTTCTAATAGTGTATGTGCTAGAAATATCCAACATGGCTCTGCTCAGAGTTATGGGGTCCCTGATAGAAGCATTATGTCCTACCAAAATTCTAAAAGAAAATAGTAAGTCCCAGCTTAAGTGAGACCAGTTTACTCCCTAGGGCTGGCCACTGCAGAACTACACAGATGTTAAATGTGTACTCTGGTCTCTTTTTAAGGCTAAGACATTAACTCCAGTGAGCACAATCTCCTCTACCCCTGCTTATAGTTGCCAAGGCCTGGGATTTCAACCCTTTCCAAGAAGTTCCAATTTTCACCTTAAGAGTTCTGAAAAAGAACCACCTAGCCTTCTTTAAAAAAAAATAATAAAAGATTTAATGAGATTAGACAAAAGGGCACAATCAAATCTAAATGAGTTATTTATAGTTATTTTTTAGTTATTACTTTCTTTACTATTTCATGCCTTTACAGAAAGTTAACTAACGTTTCTCTCCTTCCATTCAGTTTCCTGTGACTTTGTCTATTTATGGGGGTATGGTCCAACCAGAGTAATATCAGATTGAGCAACCAAACCTGCCCCAGGTGAGTAGTCTCTTCAGAGTCACTGGTGATTAGTACCCAGAGTGAGAGATTTAGGGAGCCCATACTCCTACTTAAATGAATTGTACCAGGATAGAAGTATCTCTTAATACTGGAAAACTCAAAGAGAATCAGTTCTTACTACTCTGTAAAGACAGATTTACAAAATCTGTATTCAGCCAAATCAAGGGTTCATACACACATAAAATTCTTTTTTTTTATTCTTTGTTTTGGGGAACCTTGGGAGTAAGCACTCCTTGGAATCAATCCCAAAGAAATGTCCACATCCCTGCAAATAACTCACTCTTTTCCAAGCAGGAATTCTTTATAAGTTAGAGACTGTCACTGACTTTACTAAGGGGAAGTATTAGCAGAAATTGAGAGTCCACATCTTATAAAACCTATGATTTCAAGATGTTGGGAAAACGCAATGAGACTCAACAAGATGCTCTTTGCATGAAGAAGAAGGAATGTATTGGACAGAAATTTAGAAACTAGGCTATACAGGTATGGTTGAACTATATAGAAAGTAGGAGAGAGAGAAGGTTCATGAAGAAGTGACATCCAGGTTTCTCAACTGGTAGTGGTACTCAAACAAACAGAAAAACTAAGACTCCATAAAGGATGAGAAAATGTAAGGGTAATGGAAATAATTTTGATCATGGGTAGGTTAAATTGATGCTCCTTAGGGACCTTCTTGCTCTGTAAGTGATTGGAAATATGTATTTATAGTAGAGGAGGTAAATTTGGTTCTAATCACCTTTTAAGATGTTCTCTCTTTCACTATCCTAAGATGATGCAATTAGCCACTTCCTGGTCCAATGTGTATGGGACTTCCCTACTGTACTTTTGGAATAGAGATAGGGGTATTTAAACCCAAATCTGCCCATCATTACTTCTTCCTCTGCTGAAGGAATTTTAATTCTCCAGGCTTTTCTTTTTCACTTTGGAGTTCAAATG
Organism: Crocuta crocuta; assembly: GCF_008692635.1. NCBI lineage: Eukaryota > Metazoa > Chordata > Mammalia > Carnivora > Hyaenidae > Crocuta > Crocuta crocuta. The sequence goes on along the minus strand of NW_027531917.1, from coordinate 10,599,697 downwards.
GGTCTACCAGGTTGAAGTAAACTGTGCCAATAACTGAATTGATCAAACTAACTTGAAGGAAGAAAATGTGACATAAAATATTAACTTAGTTAAAAGTTTAAGCCATTCACCAGAGGAGGATAAGAAAACGAGCTTTGGAAAATTATCATAAAACCTTGCAAGTTGAAAAAAAATGCATGCTTTTAATGAAGTCTCAAGAAATGATCACATGTTTTTACTTATAGTAAGAGTTATAAATTGTTTTATTATAATACTCCCTTTTATGGGAAGAGCTGAACACTACAAATATCTATAACTTAAATTTATTGTTATAGAAGAGCTTTAATACTGTATTATTTAGAAAATGATTATGACAGCTGATAACTTTTTGATATTAGCCACCTCTGAAGTGACTAAAAAAATAAAAAGCATTATTAAAGACAAATCTTGGTGGCAGTCCCCAGAACCAAAAGTATCTTTTGGGGCAGGGGCTAGGTGACAGTTGTTAGATCTCCGTAGGGCAGTTTGTCACTCTTTCTTCAAAACAGGAAAAGGCAACAATTCTCAACTGGATTCTAGCGACCTTTTATCTTCTTGGTATAAAATCTATGGTGTGGCCAAATGACAATGATGCTTTCCTAATACTTCAGTGCAAGCATTGTATGCATTTATAAACTAAATAGATCAGCTAGTTAAACCCCACAGAGAAGCTGTATAATGTCAGGGGAAAAAAAGATATCATAGGCAATGCAATACTATAAAGTAGTGGTCACAATAATTAAATCAACTTGTGCTGTGTTCACCTTAAAAGAAAGAATGTATAATCCTCTCTCGACTCATATAACACGGCACAGAACACTTCAGCCTGCTACTGACTGTTGATAACACTGATCCCTAGTTGTGACGAATAATTAAACTTTAATAAATCACTCTGAAAGCTTATAGAACATAGCTTACACCAAAAACTTATAAAGGAGGACTGTGAAGTACATAGAACATAGCTTACATAGAACATAGCAAACACCAAAACCTTATAAAGGAGGACTGTGAAGTACAAAAAGAAAAGGCACTTGTTGGGGTTGGTTTAAAAGCTGTTGTAGCCAAATTAGAAGACTTCTAATGGAAATTTTAGCTATGTTGCTATTCAATATTATTACATCACATAATTCCTTTAATCATTTTCAATTAATATAAGTATGTGGTGCCCCTCAAAGCAAATTTACTTACATAGGTTAGGTCTTATTTCATGTACACTAACTACCTAAAAGCTTGCCTAAGGTATACCGTACAATGCACTTAAAGGATGTTACTGGCACTCCCAGACTTTCTCGAAGTGTTCATGCTTACTGAATTACCTCCTGGGACGTGTGTCTCTCTACCTAAAATTCTAAATAAGTTCTGGGAAAGGAAATTACAGAGTGGAGTTGTGTGCGGTATTACATTCAACCAGATCTGATAAATAAGTTGGGAATCGTTTGCTTGTTTCCAGCTTTATAAGAATCACTTGGGAAGTAAAATGATAAGACTTTAAAATATTTAGTTTATAACTTTATAATAATCACTAAACTAATGTTAAAGATTGCTAATGCTTAGAAAATTTTCATCAATCAAAGATAGAGATGGAAGCTTGGAAATAAAATAGTGAGATCAAAAATATCTATCTATAAATATAGACATGTACATCCAATCCAAATTCATACCTCTACACGAGAAGGATTCTGTTTATATTCATAATCTAGTAATCTTCTAATTCCTAGCCTCACAACCAGGCTCTGTACTTTGGTTTAAATTTCATACTTTCATTGAAAGATGTAGGATAGAAGATTTAAAATTTGTACTTGAAACAATAAAGTGCACATATGTTAGAAGAAAATAACATTAGTGTTGTGGAGGAACATCTTAACGAATTCTTCCAGAATTTAAAACAGAGAGGCTATATGGTATTACAAATGCAAATGATAAGAATATAATAAATGTTCCTGATGAAACAACTGGAAAAATAGAAGTATATTAAAAAATATGAGAAAACACATTTAAGGTGAAATGAGATCTAAGACAAAAAGGCCCAGAAAGGGACATCTGCCTCCAGACTGCAAATGGAATAGCAATTGCCACAGACTTAGCTCAACTGGAAACCATTCTGAAGCCAGTACAATACAAATGCCATCTACTTAAAGGTATTGGACAGCTGAGGAGCTTGGAGAACAGGGCTGATTCCAAAAATGAAAGGACTTTTTGTATCTGCTTTTTCTCAGTTATTTTCCAATTTAGAGGAAAACCAAGGGACTAAGAATATGGGCATTTACTAGGCAGAAGTTTCCTTATATATGGGCAAGAGAAACCAGCAAAAGAGTACGTAGATTTGCAAAACAAGAGTTGAAGTGGGACATCAAGGGCCTCATATCCATGGCTTTTTCCTCAATACACTTTCTAAATTCTGAAACTATATGGGTAAGAGGCTAAAGAAATAACCAAAACCTTCCACATTTGCTTTCTATCACTGCTGTAACAAGCTACCACAAACTTAGTGGCTTAGAAAAACACACATTTATTATCTTACAGTCCTAGGAGTCAGACATGTGCAGTGGGTCTCACTGAGCTAAAATCAATGTGTCAGTAGGGCTGACAGTTTTGAAAAGCTTTAGTAGGGGAATCCCATTTCTGTGCCTTCTCCAGCTTCTACAGGCTATCTCTATTCCATGGCTCATAGCCACTTTCCATTTTCAAAGTCAGCAATGGCCAGTTAAGTCTTTCCTGAGATGTTACCACTTCAGTTCTGACTTTTTTGCTTCCCTTTTCCTCAAATAAAAACTCTTATGATTACATTGGGTCCATTTGGATAATGTAGGATATTTTCTCATCTTGAATCCTGCTGATTAATAATCTTAATTCCATCTGTAATTTTACTTCTGTCTTCCCATATAATATTCATGGGGTCTGGTTATTAGGATGTGGACATCTTTTGGGGAATATTATATGCCTACCATAACCTCTGGAAGTCAGAACAGAGTTTGATGCTGAGGAGATAAAGACCAAATAGGACCTCCTATGGGAACAAGCTGTAAAGAACACACCAAGCTCTCCTCTGAAAACCTGAAGTAGTAGTCTATATCTCAAAACAAAAGCCAACAAGAATTTGACCAAGCCTTGTCAAAACTGCAGCTCAGCCCCAATTCAGATCAGCTGTAGATTTGAGCTACTCAGCCTCCACTCTGTCTAGGATTAAAAAAATACTTTCTAGAAAAAAATAACATCTTTTGGACCTGTTATTACTTGACACTATCTCCTGCATTCAAAATATACTAGACATGTGAAAAGAGGGATATGTGAGTAAAAAAAAAAATAAGTAGGAACAAAAGAAAAATATGAAATCAGATCATCTGGATATTGAAATTAGCAGACATAAACTTTAAAATAGCTGAGTAAATTGTGTGATGAAATAGATGAAGTGGGTTGATTATTACTAGTGAATCAGGATTAAAAAAATCAAATAGAATCCCAAATATAAATTTAGAAATACAACATTTCAAATTGTACATGTATAGACCCTTTACTGTAGACAACAATTAGTAAACTGAGCTACAGATTCGTAGAAAATATCTGAATTCTCTAAATGGGTTGAAGAGAAAATATCTCCATAATAAAGATGCTCTTAGACAAAAACTTGAGAGAACTCATTTCCATCAAGACCTTCATAGAAAAAAATACTAAAAGGAGTTATTACAGAATAGGGAAATTATCTCAAATGAGAAATCAGATTACAAAAAAAGATGAACTGAAAGATAAATTTGTGGGCAAGCATAGATACATACATATATACTATAATTACACATAAAAATGATTTTAACCACATTTGCAAAAACTGTAAAATTAGAATAAAACTTAAAAAGAAATGCAAAGACCCTCTAGAAAAGTTGTACTGAAGCCATAACATCTAGACAAATCTAGGAGATATAAAACATGCTTTTGGAAGACTATGTTATCATTTATTATCATATCTATTTTCATTTAAGTACTAAAAAATTCCTTTGTAAATCAGACAATGAAGGAAAAAATTCAATTTAATAAGGTAAAAAATACTTACTATTTGCAAGTGCCAAACATAAGCTAATTAAACATTAAATATTAATCATACACATTAAGTCATAAGAAAAAAATCCTTATTTAAAATAACACTGACCACATTTTTACTGCAATACATTAAATATAGAAATTAAGTAGTAAAAATAACTTCAGTAGCCACATTTTTTAGAAACCTCTCAAACAATTCTTGGAGAAAGGGAGAACGACATTCAAAGTATGACTATACCGAAAATAAAAATCAATGAAATTAAAACATTCATAAGATATAACTACATTCATAGATATAATTAGATTCATATAAGAAAACTCAGATAGGAATTAATTAAAATAAGTTAATCAATAATTTAAAAATAAGTACTAAAAAAATATTATAATATTAAGGAAGTTGGAAGAAACTGACAAAACTGAAAGTAATTTAC
>NW_027531917.1:10570331-10595060 GCF_008692635.1 Crocuta crocuta | reverse complement strand
ATCTAAACTATTGTTCTTATGGGGAAAACTGATAAACTACTGGTGAACCTACTCAATTTTTAAGTGAGGCAGACTGCTTATGTGCAATACAAAACGAAGAAACTACAAAGGATAAAGAAGTTAAAGGGCACCTGGGTAGCTCAGCTGGTTGAGCATCCGACTTCAACTCAGGTATGATCTTGCAGTTCATGAGTTCAAGCCCCACATCATGCTGTCTGCTGTTAGCCCAGAGTTTGCTTCAGATCCTCTGTTCCCTTCTCTCTGCCCCTCCCCTGCTGCACTTTCTCTGGAAAAATAAAAAAATAAATAATAAATGAATATATATTAAAAATAAGTAAATAAATAAATGAAGTTTATCCCACAAAGATTAAGAGGTTTAGCATAAAAATTCTACAACTTAAAAAAAAAAAAAAGACAACTGGAGAAATTTTACCAGGACATACGACAATATGACAACAAGTGGATTCCACTAGAAAAACTACAATTTAGTGATCCATAAATATTTTCAAATAAGCCTAACCTCAAAATTAAGAATTACAAATTCAAGAATGCAAGTAAAAGACAATTTTTTACTCTCAAGTTGGCAAAGATTAATAAAAATGTCTGACAAAATTCACTATGCTAAGAACATGAAATACTTGATAGCCTTGTGCATTATTCTGGAAGTTGAGGGTCACGTTTTTGGAAGGAAATACCAACCAGAATATTTCCTTTATTTCTCAAACCCATTGGCCCCCAAGTTCTTTTTAACTTTTTTTAAACATTTATTTATTTTTGAGAGACAGAGACAGAGCATGAGCATGGGAGGGACAGAGAGAGAAGAAAAATCTGAAGCAGGCTCCAGGTTCTGAGCTATCAACAGAGAGCCCAATACAAGGCTCAAACTCATGAACCAGGAGTTCGTGACCTGAGACAAAGTTGGATGCTCAACCGACTTAACCACCCAGGTGCCCCTCAAATTCTCTTTTGAAAAGCGTATACTTTTTAACTGAACTGTTTTGAGATATAATATATAATGGATATAGTGTTTGCAGCAATGTTACTTGGAAACTCAACACTAGCAATATTACAGAGAAGGCATCTTCTTCATAGTATAGTTCATCCAAATGATATATTACTACACTCATAGAAGAACAAAGTGGAGCTGTAATGAAAATGAAGTGAAACAAAAAGCAACATGTGGAATAGTTCACACATTATAAATTTTGAGTTTGTTTAGGTTAGATGTCCGCAAAGACCTACAGGAAACTGCTGAGGGTAGGTACCACCTGTTAGTAGTGAAAGTTCATTGAGGGGAACTGGAATATTAATCTTTACTCTTTACCTTAAATGCTTTGTGTCATTTGAAATATATATTACTCAAAAATACCAATTTCAAAAAAACAAAAGTGAAGGTAAAAAGGAAAATGATGGGTCAAATTTTGTGTCACCTGAGAGTGATTAGCTGGACAGTGTGATGAGTCCATGTAGAAGGAGCTCCTTAGGGGTGAAGTGGACACTGTTGACATGTTACTTCACCCATGAGTGTGGCTTATTCAAGCATTTCAGGTTAGTGTCAGAGTTTCAGTGTGAAGAGGCACTTGGAGATATGGCCATCATCATTACTTGTTTTATGGAAGTTAAAAGATTAACTCAGAAGAGCAAATGATCAATAATAAATGTTTCATGGAAGCAAATATAGCCTTGACTGGGTGTCTTTTCCTTCCATTTTTTGGTGTTCTAATGCCCAAATAACCTAATATAGCATTAAAACAGCTCAGAGAAAAAGACAGTTCTGTAACCCTGAGAAATTTAGTAGACCATGAAATTATACCATTACCTCAGCTGCAAAATTGGATGTAGTCATTTAGGTGTTAAACAGCATTTCCTTTCATTTTGGTTATTGGTTTAAGTGTTACACAAGAGAGAACTTTGGGTAAAAATCTACCATATGTCTATTAAAATATGTCCCCACACTTACATCCCAGAGACACTAAGATGGGGGGGGGGAGAGATTATGAAATCTTTCTGGAGCTAGTTTTTTTTTCCTTTCCCAGAAACAGTAGAGCATCACATTTTTTCACATGACTAAAAATAAAAACTAAAATCTCAGCACATTCTATGCCATGGAGAGAACTAATACGAACAGAACAAACTGTGATACCTCTGAAACTTAAAGTATTATGTATTTGAACACTGAGCCCAAAGATTTAAAGACTGGGGAATTCCATTCCACTCTAATAATGTAGAATCCCTTTCTTTCTCCTCCCTTTTAGAAGCAGTCATTTTTAGACTAGGCATGAAACCCTCAGTGAAGAGGAAAAGGAAGTATAAATTATTGAGAGCCAAAAGAACATAGTATGTGAAACATTCTATGAGGAGAGTTTGAATTTAGGCAGTTCCTTTTATGTGGCATGGGGATAAGGGAGAGTGCAACTTGAAGAAGCAGAGGTTGGCTAGTAAATATTTATCTTATTCCCAAGGGAATGAGACAAAGAGATTCTTTGGATTTTCTTTCGTTGTCCAATCCTTCTCACCAGACTAGGAAAGAAGGTGATGAAGGTTTAAGAATAAACACATACATATGAAACAATTTTTTTTTCTTTAGCTATAGCCTTCTCTCATAAAACCTAACTTCCACTTTCCATATAGGAAGAAGCAATTTATGTAACACAAAAATTTTGATAAGCGACATAAAGTAGACTATCAGAGATCCAAAAGGTACTCTTAAATGATAAATGATGCTCCCTAATGAAGTGATAATTGATGATTCTTGAGTGAGGAAAGGATACTAATAGCCTAGGACTTGCTGAGTCAATCAAGTAAGGTGAAGGCAGAGCAGATGGCTCAGGACCAGGGAAGTTGTTTTAGATTCTATGTGAAGTAAAGAAAACAGAGATGAGATGGCTGGTGAACTCAGGACAGAGATCCATGATCTTGAGGGAGTATATCAAGTTTTGCTCTTAGATACATGGTGAATTCTCACTATTTTGTTTCTATGTAAAAATTTCATTAAAATATCATCACTTGCTAATGCACTGTGGTGTTAAATCTGTTATTAGGGTGCTAATTAGAATATCCAGTGGTTTGGGGTGAAGAGGGGACCATCAATGAGAGTATGGCCACATTTTCTATCCAGAAAAAACACTGGAGTGATGGTTTCCTGTGCTTCCTGTTCCCTGACACAGAGCAATCTTTCTCTCTTCCTCCTCTTTCTGTCAAAGCTCCTGTAAAGAATGGGTCTGTTGGTCAACTACAACATATGAATTAAACATAGGTGTTCTCTTTGATGAAGTGTCACTTAAAATGTTACTTAAGTCATCAAATAGAAAGTACTCCTACCCAGTTGATACTATTCAAAGTGTCAGTGAGAGGCAACTCTTCAGACAGAATCACCTATTCTGGATCAGAAATCAATATATATTCTACCCATTCTAGTAAAAAAAAAATTATTACTGACAGTTTATTATTAAGTTTATATTAACTCAACATAATCTATCAGTATTTTGTTAAGAAGATAACCAATTGATACTGTTTGGGAAAAGGGTTTGGACTTCCAGTGCATTCTTGAAATTGAAAACCCTATGTGAAATTTACCAGGACCCATCACGGAGAGGCCGTCCACTTCAACTAAGGGTAGATTTTCGCATGGACACCAGACATCTTGTGACCTTCTAATAGATTTCAAACCCAAAAAGGCTAGTTATGTTAGAATTTTTGAATTCAAACTCCTATTTCACTCTCAACTGCATTTCTCTATGATTCATTTGTGTGATCGTATTTTGAAAGGGAAGTTTAGCTTCTTGTCTTTTCTCCCCTTGGGAAATCTCTCCCTCTAGAAGAGAAAAGTATAAATGAACAATCCTCTTAGAGACAGATGACTGTTTCATAAATGAATTACCTAAAAGTTCATTGTAAAAGACTAAATTTGTACTGATTTTCTGTCTTTGAAATAGAAAAATGTAAGAAAAATATAATATAATTTTCATAATCTCAATGTTCATGCTCTCAGCGTGCCCAAGAAAATGGAAACTTAGCCATCAGGGCATCATAAATGTGTAGATTAACTGTAAAAGAAACTCTGAATTCATATTTTGATAAGTAAAATCCCATTACTAAAATTACATTATCCTCAAGGTGAAACACAGCAAAAATGAAATTAAGAACAAAATGATTTAGTTAAACAGATGGTAAAAGTATTTACAACCACCACCTAAAGTTCTTACTTATTCTTGAGATGTTTAAGAAAATCATTTAGCTAATCCATTTTATGGTTCTGCAAACCTTATCAATCTTAATTTTCAGAAGGTTTTTAAGTGGCTCTACTATGGAAACTCCTAAGCACTCTTTTATACCTGCTTTTGTGAATACAGTAATTTTTATTACATTTCTTCTAAAGACTGGACATCAGAGGGGCACCTGGCTGACTCAGTCAGTTAAGCATCAAACTTCTGCTCAGGTCATGATCTTACAGTTCAGGAGTTCAAGCACCATGTTGGGTTCTGTACTGACAGCTCAGAGCCTGGATCTTCCTTCAGATTCTGTGTCTCCCTCCCTCTCTTCCCTTCCGCAGCTTATACTCTCTCTCTCTCTCTCTCTCTCTCTCTTCTCAAAAATAAACATAAAAGAAAAAAGAAACTGGACATAAGAAACAGTCAACTAAATTAAATGGCAAATCACAAAATTTCTAGTGCTTTGGGGCACTAGAGAAAGAGCTCTAAAGAGCTTTCTGTAGAGAAAGAGCCCAGGTGGAACTGTGAACAAAATGATTGGTGAACAAAATGAAAGCACTGCTGGAATGCAGAGATGACTGGAAAATAGAGATACAGGTGTTTGAATTGTGGAACTTGCCATAATCTACCAGAAGTATTACTGAGCTTTCACAAGTAATTTTGAAGGAGTCTGGCTATAGAGTAACAACGTAATGTGAAATGTTAAAATATTACTAGTTATATTGAGAATATACTACAAGTGTTCTAACATTTCAGATTGGTAATTTTAACAAAAGTTATTAATGTTTTAAAGTACTTACTCATCAATAGGAATTACACATTGTATCATGTCTTTAAAATAGCCCTTGACAAAATAATGTTTACTATTATCTCACCAACTTTTGTTAATTTCCGTTGAGACACTTGAAACATTATGTAGACTTATGATTGTTAAATATATAAAAACTATGATCTCATATATTATCTCAGATTTGTTTCTAAGACATATTGAGAATTTGGATGATAATGATTGCATTGACACATCCTGTTATTCAGTTTTATTAATTATGATGATTCCTTCAATTGACACTTATGAATATCTTTCATAATTCCTATTTTAAACATTTATCCAGGGGCACCTGGGTGGCTCAGTCAGTTATGCATCAGACTTCCACCCAGGTCATGATCTTACGGTTTGTGGGTTCAAGCCTCGCGTGAGGCTCTGTGCTGAAAGCTAGCTCAGAACCTGGAACCTGCTTCAGATTCTGTGTCTCCCTCTCTCTCTGATCCTCCCCTGCTCATGCTTGCTCTCTTTCTCTCTCTCTCAGAAATAAATAAAAACATTTAAAAAAAGAACAAAAACATTTATCTGAAGTTTTCAGATAAATGAAGAATCAAAGATAATACAAGGCAATTCTCACAAGGGTGATTGTATGTCTCTCTTATGTCACAGTACCTGATAATCTTGGATTTTCCCCCCCAGAGTTTACAGGGTTACTCTGTTTATGTAAGTTGGAAAAAATATGCTCTTCATTGCACTATTTTAAAATTTCACTGAACCTGTTTTGGCATTTTTATTCAGAGAGATACTCTAGTATAAACGTGAACTAGAAATGAGCTCTCATTCAATTGACAGCCAAATATTGAAAAATCAGATGATCTGAATTTGAGTTTTCTCTTAATGATTTAAGTATTTGTAGTGAAATAGATGACAAATATATACATATTGAATTTATTTCTCATAGACTTTTGTCCAAGGTATTTATGTCCAAGGTATTCTCATTACAGAAAATGTTGACACCTATATACAATAAAATTCACTTCTGATTTAATATTTACTTCCAAAGCTCAAGAAGTTAATAAAAATACATCATGCATATAACTTCATGGTTCTTTTAAAAAAAATGCTTATGTTAAAACATGGTGGTTTCCATTTCATTAGAAACCTTCACTGTTTATGGGGATAGCATATTTAAACATAAGTTTGATTATGTCAAATGTATATTCACATTCATCAAATGAAACAGTTCTGTAAAAATTTTTTTTAAACAGAAATCAAAGATACCAAATGATTGTGATTTGTACTCTGTAGTAATTTTGGTTACTCTAAAGGAGATAACTTCATCTAAATGTGTCACATGGGATTGAAATCTAGAGGTTGGAATCAGACAGATTCAGCCCACCCACTGTCATTCTGAAACCCAGGAAATATTAAGTAGTTTTCTCAAGGTCACACAGAGAAAAGCTAGAAATGCCAAGAACAGAAACAGAGTTTTCCGGCTTATAGTCAGCTCTCCTTTTTAACACATAAATTATTCCTATTAACCCACATGTTTCACTGATGAGACAATAAGCGACGTGGTAAATATAGTACAAATCATAACACTAGAGCTAAAATTAACCAGCACATTATGGTCAGGGCGTTTCTGGAAGTAGATAAAATTTGAGCGTTCTTTGGAACCATGAAGACAAGAAAGGTGAAACTTGGAGACAGAAGATTCATGTTCAAATTTTTGCATTTTAAAGAAGAAAAAAAGTAGGAGTGGCCCGAGGCAATGTTTTAAGATAAAAGAATTCGCCACTTAAGATCATTCCTTACCTCACATAATTTGTTCTCATATCCTGTGATCTCACTCACTGACACATTTACTACCATTTTTTTAATAGCTCCCTGCCCCTTATTATATGTCTGCCACCTTCAGGCTTGTCCCCTCCCCCATCTAAAAATCAACATAGATTATCTTAGCCATAGAGATAGCAGCTTCTAAAACATTTGGGGCTTTTCGTCCCAATGAATCTCTATATGATGGTTTCCAAAGTAGTACTGGGAACAAAGAATAGGACAGAACCTTTACTCAAATCATAATAGATGGTGTGTAAAATGTATAAATATATGTAAATGTGTATAAAAGGAGTCCTGGACAAATGGAGTTGATATGTCCACTTCCCAGGGATAAATGTACCACTACCAGATATTTATAAGAATTATTTAACATATATCATTGCCATGAAGAAGAAAACTAAGTATATTCTTCACTATCTCGTTCATTTAGAATGTATCTATTAAGTGCCCCAAATCACAGGAACTCTATGTACTCAAACAAGTTGATATGCATGGAGAAGACTAACAAGACTGACATAAATTATTAACGTTAAATTACAATAATTACAGAGGCGGCTGAGTGACTCAGTCAGTTAAGCGTCTGACTCTTGATTCCAGCTCAGGTCATGGCCTCATGGTTCTGGGTTCAAGACTGGTGTTGAGCTCTGCGCTAACAGCACAGAACCTGGTTGGTGTCCTCATGCTCCCTCTTTCTCTGCCCCTTCCCTGCTCATGCTCACTCTCCCTCCAAATAAACCTTTTTTAATATTTTTAATGTAAATAATTACATATTTCAAATACAAAATTAAATTCTATTCATGTATGTACTTGGTGAATATATGATTTTTCTTCTGTAATGTTCCACAATATTTATACAAATAAAAATTAAAATGTCACATTGTACCTATGTTCTCTCCACCAACTTAAGGACTTTACATTTTTAAAATTTTCTCCAAAAATAATTTGATTAAAATTCCTAACTATGTAGAAATTTATTAGAAAAGTATTTGATACATGAAGGTGCATCTTCTGTCAACTAAGGCCTTGTTCCTTCAAGTGTCGTTTTATAACCAGCAATAGCATCTGAGAGCTTGTTAAAAATTCAGAATTCCATCCCAGACTTAGTGAATCAGAATCAGGATTTTATCAGGATTCCCCAGGTGATTAGTATCATATTTAAATTTGAGAAGCAGTCACTGACCAAAGGTAAGGACTGGAGGGACTGTGTCTGGTTTCATCTGTGATGTAAATGTTTCCTACATGGTGGAAAACACAAAAAAACAGAATTCCTTTTTACTATAATGTAAATAAAAACTGTGCCCATAGATTTTACTCAGTATACTATGCCCACAAATACTCAGAGGAATTTCATGGAACACGCAGGGTATTCTGGGAATTTAGGATCTACAACAGCCATGTAGGTACCTGCCCATTCATGAGGTTACACATGCATCCTTGAATTCATCAGAACTGAACCACCAATGGAACTCTCTACTGGCAAGTTTCAATTTCAGAAGGAAACCTGGGTCTAGCCTAAATTTCTGAGGGCTACCTCTGTGAAAATTTCCTTATAATATTCCTAGGACCTTTTATCTTATACTCCAGTACAGGTCAGTTCATTTCTACACTTACTCCTGTATTTTTCATATATTTGCCTTTTAGTCACTGTGACTTCAAAGAAAAGACAATCCTGGCAATGTTCTTCCCAATTGCCTGCTCAGAAGGTCTGCTGGAGTTTAAATACACAGCTTTCCTAAATGCGCTTCCCCAGACCAGTCTTTGCCCGGCCTATACAACTCTCCAGAGCAAGACCTCTCTTTCTTCCCCCCCTCCCCCTTTTCTCCTCTTTCCACTTTTTACTTTATTGCTGATGAAGGTGGAAAAAATGGAATAATACTGCTCTTCTCTTCTGGCCATACTTAGTCCAGCTACCCTTGAAGTACGATGATACAGAGCATTAACACAATAAATTATCTTAATGAAGAACATTCAAGCCAAATGTAATTCTGTCGTTTTGGCTTTTCTTAGACAGCACCCTTCTCCATCTGTTCTGAATTTAGAGCCAAAGTGTGCTCTAGATAAATTTAGTATCTGTGGGAATGGATGTGTAGGAGTTCACAGACCAGCCTCTTGGATGGATTGTCAAACTAGGAAATATAGAAAATCTCCTGGTCTTACACACCACAAGGGAAAACAAAAGAGAACTGAAGACCCATCTGTGGGAACCCAGCATGTGGCATTACAGAGTGTCCTACCCCGCCAAAAGCCCCTTTTATCTTCCTTGTATCTTAGACCAAACTCCCAACTGTAACTCTCTTTGCATTTCTCAAGAGGTGAGTTCATTCATTCTCCCAAAACCTGCCTGGGGAAATGGCTGTCTTTTCCAAATACTTGCCATCATACTCCATCCAGCTCCTTTATTGCTGTTCTCAGAGTCAAGACTTTTTTTCTTTTTAATGATTTTTCTACAAATCTTTATAGGGAAATAGGAGATTCATATATATATTTCATATATTTATATGTATATAAAAGAATCCTACACATTTTACATGGTTCTTTGTCCAATAACTTCTTACTCTTTCCAAAACAGAAAATGGAAGCCCTGGAGTCTTTCATGCATCACCTTTTTTTTTTTTTTAAATTTTTTAATGTTCTATTTCTGAGAGAGAGAGAGAGAGAGTGTATAGAGAGTAGGGGAGGGTCAGAGAGAAAGACAGACAGAATCTGAAGCAGGCTCCAGGCTCTGAGCTAGCTGTCAGCACAGAGCCTGATGCGGGGCTCGAACCCACTGACCATGAGATCATGACCTGAGCCAAAGTCGGATGCTCAACCAACTAAGCCACCCAGGTGCCCTGATACATCACTTTTTAAAATGTTTACTTTTGAGAAAGAGAGAGCAAGAGTGAACACGAGTGCCTCCACGTTGGGGGACAGAGAGAGAGAGGGAGACACAAAATCTGAAGCAGGCTTCAGGCTCCAAGCTGTCAGCACAAATCCTGATCCAGGGCTTGAACCCATGAACCATGAGATCATGACCTGAGCCAAAGTTGGAAGCTCAACCTACTGAGCCACCCAGACACATCCATACATCACTTTGAATCCTCCTGAACTAGATTCTTAGTAAGTGTTCCTTTTCCATGTAGGTTCAGTCTATGAGACTCTCTTCCCACTCTAAGAATACCATCTAAACAGTTTCATTTCCAGTAAATAATTCTGTTCTACATAAACTAATTTAGATCATTCTTTTTATTTGGTTCTTCATATCTTCTTTATCCATGTTCTTTGTGTCTATCAAATACTGAGAGAATTATGTTCAGATATACACAAGATATGCTAAACAAGGCAATCATTTTAAGTGCAGTGTGAGGGATCCTGGGTGGCTCAGTCAGTTAAGGGTCCGACCTCTGCTCAGTCTGTCTGCTGGGGGAATAGAGCGAGCCCTCTTCAGATCTTCTGTCCACCACCTTTGCTCCTCCCCGGTTTATTCCCATTCTCCTTCTCTCTCTCTCTCTCTCAATAAAAAAAAGAAACGAAACTTAAAAAGTGCAGTGTGAATTATTGGAAATTTTTATGGTAAACCTTCATGGAGGAATCCTAACAGACTGAAGAAAATGCAATCAATCTTTGTACATCATTATGTCTTAACCAGTCAGTAACATATTTAGTACACACTGTTTACAAAGCACTGTAGCATGTAATACAGGAATTTACAAATAAATTGTTTATACAAAAGAAGAAATAAGGCATCCATCAATTTTGAGAGAAGACTTACCTGATAAAATTCTAATAGAGGAAGCAAAGGTCTAACAGTACCCAAAGGCAGAGATCGCTTCTAGTCAGGTTAGTTAAAACTGCTCCAAGAAGGAGTGATAGAGTCTTGAATGGTGAGTAAGATCCTGACAGTGAAAAATAGATAAAGAATATATTTTACAATAGTGAGAAGGCAATAAAATACTGGCTTTTTCAAGAAAAGAGAAGTTTTTAGTTGGAACATAGGGCTCATAAGATGTCTGGGAGAGGATTATATTTCAAATTAGAGGACTATTATGGGCTGAATTGTGTCCTGTCAAAAATTCATATGTAATGTCTAACCCCTAGTACCTCAGGATATGACTATTTTTAGAGACTGGACCTTANGACCTAAGCGAAAGTCGGACGCTTAACCGACTAAGCCACCCAGGCGCCCCTTTACTGGTGTCTTTCTAAAAGGAGGAGATTAAGACACACAAGAGATGCCAGGGGGTTGTGGGCACAGACAAAAGGCTACGTGAGGAAGCGGGGAGGAGTGGCCATCTGTGAGCCAAGGAGATGAGGCTCAGGAGAAACCAAATTGCTGACTCCTTCTCCTGGACTTCCAGCCTCCAAAACTGTAAGAAAATAAATTTCTGTTATTTAAGCCACTCAGTTTGTGGCATTTTATTATGGAGGCTGTATCAGGTTAGTACAGGGATAGAATAGAAAACTAATGATGTCTGCTTGCCTTTGATTAGCCTTTGAAAGACGTCACACATGTACATACTATCTTGTAAGCCTTTTACTCTCAATTTCAGCTGGTTATTAACATGAAAACACTTCCTCCTTGTTATTATCGGTTATTTTGCCAACTCTGTTTTTACCCATAACAAGACTCCAAACCTAGCATTGCCCCAACCAAATCAGATATCCAATAAAAATCTTCTAGCTAAAGGAAAGCTGACAAATGTCTACATATATACTGACTATGAGGTAACGAGATATATATGAAAATTTGAACATGGATGATATATTTATAGACCTATTGCATAATGTTTAATTCTAGAATGTAAAGTATGGGGTTATTAAAATTTTATAATGTATTTGTTTGAAGGAGATGGAGTTCTGTTCTTGATCATGCTTCCCAACGAGTTATACCAGTTACGGTTTCTCAAGAGTGACCTGTAACTTGATCATGCCCGGGGATAAGTGAGCAGCGTGGTATTCACCTTCCATTCTTCTGCCATCTATAAAAAGCACACCATGCTTAAATATAGATAGCAAAGCAGCAGGACTTACACAACTTAGTCTTGGTGTCCAATACTTATCCACTAATATTCCATTCAGTTCTAGAAATTTTTATTTGTGAAAGAAATAACCTTCCCAGAAGTACTACACTAAAATTTATTTGTATTGCAAATTTCTGTTTAGTGGTATGTTCTGCCCCTATAAAAGACTCTCCGTCATTTACTGAAGGACTGAAGCTAAACCTCCTGTTTGTTTCATCCCTCATGTTAGTTTGGTATTCTGTAAAGAGTGCATGTTGTATAGACAAGGAAAACAAACTACAGCCAGAAAGTGCTATTGGTGTCCATTATGCCATAAAAACAAATGAATAAGGAATAATTAAAAGATGGCTAAATATGGCTCCATGTTGAGAATGTGCTATAAACAAGGGTTATGATCAATTCAATTAGGTGCCCTTGAGGTATTAAGGAGGAAAAATGTTAATGTTTCAAACTTACTCATAAATCAATAAACTGTAAACTCTTTATGAGTCTAATAAAGCAGCAAAGGGTAAAATTCAAGCAGTTTAGTTTGTTGGGACAGCAAGATGAATATTACAGTAAGTATAGATCCTGCCCTATCTTCTCCCACGCTTAGATGTTCTAGAAACAAAAGCTTAAACAGCAAAGATTTTTTAATATAAACAAGATCAAAGATAATACTTAGAGCACTGAATTGATAAAATTTTTATACTTTATGTTACTCTATTTTCTTTCATTTATTGTGCAATAATTTGGTGAAATTCATAACTTTTGCCTTTTATATTGAAGAAACTGACAGATATATTTGGCTGCAGAAATATTTCTGAACTTGTTCCAAAAGGATATAGAAATTTTTTGATGTATATATATCTTCATGGGGGTTGCAGAAAACACATTTCTTGGCATAGCTAAGTTAGGTTTTTAAGTCAAAATTTAAGTAATCTCTACACCCAATATGGGGCTGGAACTCACGACTCTGAGATCTAAAGTCTCACACTCCATGTACTGAGCCAGTCGAGCACACTTCAAGTCAAAAATTAAAACAAAAGCTTCCATAATGCATACTTCTTTCTCAACAAGATGGAGATCTATTTAAGTACAGGACATTTATATTCTATTTGAGAAAAACAAAGAACAAATGTTGTGCAAAATAAAGCCCATTAAATGTTTCAGCGAATGTTTATCATCATCAACAACTATTTTTCAAGGATTCACCATAAGTGAAGCTAACTATAGGTTTTTGGGTAGATGAAGGCATCAGAGATAATATTTTAAAATAAGACTAAGTTTCTTAATTTCAGGCAACAGAACATTAGAATAGAAGAATAGAATAGCCTACTCTACTAATTTGCCGTACTAATGGATTCATTAAAGGATGTTTGAGACCTCATAGTATTGTACAGAGACTATAGGCTGAGCTTACAGAAATAAAGCCCCAGACCTCATTGCAGAAGTGCCTGCTAAGGGCTCTGCTGCAGAGCCCAGAGGTAACCAGCCTCTGCTTCTACCCATGCCAGCAGCAAGAAGAGAGATCCCACTGATTCACCATGAAGCTCACCGTCAATTCCAACTCTTGCATGGATAAGTCTATTTTGTGAGGCCTAAGTGACATTGCCCACATACTGGCAATGAGGGAAAAAAATATTTATCTTAGGAAAGGTAATCAACAATGTGAGGATACAAGGAACTGTCATAATATGGGGGAAACACTTAAAAAGATTGTGTAGGGGTACCTGGGTGGCCCAGTCAGTTGAGCTTCTGAATCTTGGTTTCTGCTGGGGTCATGATCCCGGGGTCATGATCCCAGGTTCATGAGATCAAGCCCCCTCTCGGTTGTACACTGGGCACAGAGCCTGCTTAGAATTCTCTTCCCCTCCCCCCCCCCCGCCTCCCTCCCCCATTCACACACCCTTTTTCTCAAAACACACACACACAATTTGCAAGTGGCTGTTCTAAACACTACCAATTTCTACTTCATTATCATTGCCAGATATTTTGAAGTATTTTTACTCTTTATGGTATATAAATATCTATCTGAAGTTCTATATAATTACCCACTCTGGTCTTAAGAAAGAGTAATACATGCACAGTGCTAGGGAATGGCACTAGAGGGCCCTTCTTTAGAGAAGGTCATAAAATACTGTGTATATTGTCAACTCTTTAGTATTATTTTTCTGCAATGTATTTTACACCTTATTTTTCCAACCAACTAAAGTGTTAAGGGTGCTTCTATCTAGCCTAAACCAAATAAGAGGACAAGTTACTATTTTTTATTATTTTTTTATATTTATTTTTGAGGGGGAGGGCAGAGAAAGAGAATCTCAAGCAGGCTTCACACAGTCAGCACAGAGCCTGATGCAGGGCCCCAATTCATGAACCTTGAGATCACGACCTGAGCAGAAACCAAGAATTGGACGCGAAGTTGACTGAGCCACCCAGGCACCCCTTACAACTTTTTAAAGTAACTAATTTTATCATTTCCAATCCAGTAAAAAAAATGTAAATATTGCCAGTATTTGCTTCTCTTGTGAAGGAAATAAAGTAGCCATATATTTTTTTTTTTTTATAAACTCTATAAGTTACCATGCCTCTCCTGGTCACTTGTAATAATTTTTCTTTTAAGTGAGCCAGCTGAGGTAAAAATATTATTTCAGCGGAGGAATACATTTGAATATTAGAAAACAAGATGTGCTGGGTATGAAACACAATTTATTGCAGGCTTCGTCCTGCCAGCTGTTTGCTAAACATTGTAGTGAGTAACCTCAGGCCAGTGTCCTCAAGCCATCTACAAACAATGCAGTAAACATTCCTTTCCAAAACAGAGAGTATGAACCATGAGAGGACATAAATACAGAGGTTCATGTACAGAAGAGGAGAGTAATTAATAATTTGCCTTCATGGAGGAGATGATTCCTCAGCCATGTCTTAAAAGATAGACTTTCAACAATGCAGAAACATAACACCATATCAGTAAAATGAGTTATGCCAATGCATTATCCCTTCTAGGTAGAGGACTTGGTAAAATAGACAGCCGGCCAACCATTGGTGTAAATGCTACTCATTTGACATAGATTGGGCACTTCCTGCTCCTTTCCATTCATATCACAGAGACTGAGCGATTTCTTTGAGAAGCAGAAGCATAATACTTTTAAATTAGAACAAGATGGGGGAAAATCCTGCTTTAGTTGTTTACTATGAAAGAGAATAACATTTATATTAAAGAGATACTCACTTAGCCAAGAATAGTTTTCCTATCACTCCTAGTGGTAAGTAGACAGCAAATGCTTATTGAAAATATTTATCTCTCTATGCACTTTTTGTGATTATACATCTTCTGTGTTGAATGTGATTAAACTATGGAATTGAGTACAAGGCTTGAAGGATGCCCTAAGGGGATAAGCAATAAAACGTAAGAATTATTTTAAAGGAATAGGCCACAGAAACACAGAGACAGCAGGAAAAATATGTGAAACTAATAGATGTTTTTTTCCCCCAAGGCAATGGAAAAAGGAGATCCGCTCCTTGCAAAATTGCAAGCAGATGGAGGAAAAAAGCTAAATGCATAGGACAAAGAGCACCTCCAGCTTTGGGTGTTTTGGAGCAAAAATTCCTTCAAACTAAATGGGTATTTCACCACTCTAAAATTTCCAGTACTTTGTAGTCATTCTGTTATTATGCAAACCAAATACTTCAGGGCCTCATCACACATGATGTTATCTAGTCCAATCATCTCCATTTACCTTGAAGAAAGTTGAACACGTAGAGCAAGATAAGAGCATGAGGAGAGCAACGGCTCCATTTGTCTGCATGGGCTTAACAACAAGCTTAGAATTCTGCATGAATAAATATGGTTAGGTAATCTTTTCTAGCTCTCCTCCTTGCAATTCAACAGGATAAAGAGAAACCATGGGCGTAGCCAAAGACTACCTGGGGTGGCAAAGTTGGGAGATCTCACTATTGTGTTTGCATCTCCCATTTGCCTGTGACGATGCCCAGGTTTGAGGGGTGCTTGCCAAGTAGTCCGTGGTTCTAGACTCCAGACTCTCTACTAAGCATAAATCATTAAGACTGTGTTATTGACTGAACTAGTGATACATTTATCAGTCTATAAAATACATAAAGTACTTTGTGTACCTTCCTGTGCTGCTCCTAAAATATTTACTGCCTCCATCAGATTTTTTAAAAAACGAAAGTTGAAGGAATTAATGCCAACAAAAGAGGGAAGATTAAGAAGATGGGTTACACGGTCATGTTTTGGTAATGATGAGATACCAACAAACCAACACCTTGGTAGTTGTTAGTTGCAAATGGGGCTCCTTTGAAATCAGCCACCCCACTATGAAGGGGTCTGCTTCCCCCTGCTGGAAACATCCCATAGCTGCACCTACTCCAGAAATTCACAATCACATCATCAACAGTGACAGTAAATGCTAATGTTTATTGTGTGCTGGCTCAATAAATGGATTTGGTATATTAAAATGATAATAAATTGACTCTTCCCTCCCGTTCATGACTGAATTTTGCTTACAACTCCTGAAGATGTGCCTTTGATACTTTCCGGGCCTTTTCTACTGCAGCACATGTAATAACACACTCAATCCCATGAAATAACATGGCTGGATACTCTAATATTTGAAAGGTACTCTGTTGGCCTCTGGCCAATCTTTGATATGTGTTCCCATGTTCTAATTACTCTCAAAACCACAATCACATGCAGAATCTCTCATTCCTCAAAGACAGAAATTCTTATATTCCTTTTCTAAATATCAGGTCATTTTTACTCCTATAGCATTTATGTACTATTTCTTTTCTTCCAAACCCAGAAACCTTCATCGTCCTGTGGAGACCTTTTATATTCTACCAGTTAATGCTTATTTTCTTATATCTCCTAATGATTGAAATGCCATAGCCAGACTCTCATTCCATATTTATATTATATGTATGTTATATACATATATAATATATGCAGAATCTATTATTCGTACATATTGAAGTCAATTGAAAAACAATTTTTCTAAAAAAAATTTTATACAAAACCACCAAAGAGTTAATTTTCACATATATATGATACACTCTAATATTTTATGGCCAAGGTTAGGTAAATGTCAGGATTGAAAGTCAACTTAATAAACACGCAATGACTGAATAGCTCCTGAAGCTTCTGGATAGGTAACCTATCTTAATTATGGATGGTAGTCATCTGGATGTTTTCCAGTTGTCATCAGGAAATGAGGTGTATCCTCAGGAAGATAATTAAAAGAAAATTGTAATATAATTTTCTAGAACAGTAATAAACACTCACAGATAATGAATATCAAAGACAAATTGGTGCTTTGCAATTAAGTTTGTTTTCCAAATAGAATTTGTCTGTCACAGAGGAGGGTTCATTTCGGAAAGTGAAACGTCTATGATAAAACTGATCTCTGGTAATTCATGGTAGATGGGAAAAACAAGACCTTCTCAGTTTTGAGATTTTAATAGATTAATATCCCAGGAGACTAGTTGATGAACAACCCAACAGTTTCAAATTTGGGGGACAGGAGATGAACATAGAAACTTTGTAAAATTATGTCCCCAACTTACTATAAGGTTATGAGAATAAGGTTTTGTCTTATTTCACCATTCATTGGTCAGTATAAGTGGGTTACTATTTCCTGTAAGTAACAATACCTATAGGTGAAGTTGTACTTGACTTCATAATTTTCATATTGCAATATATGAAATTTCACAGTACAGACATCAGAATTCAAAATAGGCAAGAATCTAACACTGAGATGAGAATCCCAAATCAAAAAATATCTGAAATTACTCTGACAGTCTCACACAGACTTGTGTTCTGAGGTTTTTTCAGCTCTGCTGTTATTGTATCTATTATAACCTGAGTCAAAGTCTAATGTAGTTAAGTAGAGGTCCTTTACAAGTTTTATTTTGGCATAACCATGTAATTAAAACTGGTCAGATGTTGATAAAAATAATTCTTAGGGAGGCAAGGATTTACTAAGTCCTCTGAGGGCAGTTCTTTATCCTTGTACTACTGTATTGTTTTCCTTTTTAGTCAGTATATTCAAGGAATATGATTTCCATATCTGGGAGATATATAGATTTTTTGGACAAATTTTAACTTTTATAAGTTCCAGT
Organism: Crocuta crocuta; assembly: GCF_008692635.1. Classification (NCBI taxonomy): domain Eukaryota; kingdom Metazoa; phylum Chordata; class Mammalia; order Carnivora; family Hyaenidae; genus Crocuta; species Crocuta crocuta. The sequence continues at coordinate 10,577,130 of NW_027531917.1, read as the reverse complement.
GACAACAGGGACTGGTATAAAAACAGCCTATAGGAAATGAAGTACTAAGACATTCATTATACATAAAGAAAAATTTATTTGAATTTCCTCTTATCTAGAAAATTGCATAGCTATTTTATTTGGCTATTTACAGTAAAATTAGATACACTAAGATTTCACATTTCTCTACCAATTCAACATTTTATTTTTAAACTTGGGCTTTATTTGATTATGACATCAATTTAAATGATCAAACCTCTTTATAAAAAGAAATTACAGAACAAATTATATACATTGTTAATATTAGGAGAATATCTGTGTCCATAACTAAGTACCCATGCTAAAGAAAAATACTAAGTACATTTAAATTAATACAAAATATTTTATTTTTCTATTCAAGATATTTTTAATAGGCCAAGATTTACTGTTACTCTTTATGTCAACTTATTTGGTAACACCTTATAGCTGAATTAAAATTGCATACTTTTATTCTTATATTTAAGAATAAATATTAATTGGGGGGTGCCTAGGTGGCTCAGTCAGTTAACTGTCAACTTCCGCTCAGGTCATGATCTCACAGTTCATGGGTTTGAGTCCCTCATTGGATTCTGTGCTGACAGCTAAGAGCCTGGATCCTACTTCGGATTCTGTGTCTCCCTCTCTCTTTGCCTCTTCCCTGCTTGTGCTCTCTCTCTTTCAAAACTAAATAAACTTTAAAAAAATTTTTAAAAAGAATAAGTATTTATTGAATATTTGGCTAATATGTTTCTTGAAACAATGGCAAATATTTGCTGCTCCCATTGCTGTACCTCTCATACTCAGTGTGGTTTTCTTAAATATCCAGAAAATTGACTCCTAGTAAATGTGACCATACTTCTTGGACAAATCTAATACAAGTCTATGAATTATTGTACAAGATTAGGAAATACTGCAAACATATGAAGAGCTCAGAGAGTAAGACTTTCTTACAATCAGAAGTTAACGCATGTCACACTTTGTTTTAGGTCACTTTTTCTTTTTTTTTTTTTTTTTTTTTTTTTGCTTAAAAGATGTAAAACTTCACCAATGCACACCTAATCCACCCATTACTGTCAATATCCTTTTTAAAAATTGTTTAATGTTTTATTTATTTTTGAGAGAGAGATAGAGACAGCATGAGCAGGTGAAGGTCAAAGAGAGGGAGACACAGAATCCGAGGACAGGCTCCAGGCTCTGAGCTAACTGTCAGCACTGAGCCTGATGTGAGGCTCAAACCCACAAACCATGAAATCATGGCCTGAGCTGAAGTCAGACGCCTAACTGACTGTGCCACCCAGGTGCCCCTATCAATATCTTTATAGAAAAAATGTTTCTTGAAGTTGATGGGTAAACTTCTAATCTTTTATCAAACTTCCTATATTTATATGTACATATTTATATATACATATGTATCTGTGTGCATGATAGCACACAATACTATATATTTTTGTATTTCAAAATTCACATGGATAGTGACTTACTGTAGAAGTCACAAAAATAAACTCAAAATAGATTAAATCGTGAGACCACAAACCATAAAAATCCTAGCAGAGAACACAGCAGTAATTTCTCTGACATCAACCATAATAACATTTTTCTAGATAGGTCTCCTAAGGCAAGAGAAACAAACACAAAAATAAACATCAAAATAATTTTTGCTAAGCAAAGGAAATGATCAGCAATACAGAAAGACAACCTACTGAATGGGAAAAGATTTTGCCAATGAGGCAAAAGGGGTTAGTATCCAAAATATATAAAGAACTTATATAACTTAACACTCAAAAAAAACAAGCTACTATCCAGTAATTCCACTACTGGATATTTACTCAAAAAAAATGAAAACACTAATATGAAAAGAAACAAACTCTGATGTTTATGGCAGAATTATTTACCAAGATATGGAAGCAACCTCAGTGTCCATCCTTAGATGTATATGTAAAGAAATTGTGGAATACCACACAGCTATGGAAAAGGATAAGATAACATCGTTTGAGACCACATGGATGTACCTAGAGTGTATTATGCTAAGTGAAATAAGTTAGACTAATAAAGACAGATACCATATAATTCCACTCATACATGTAATATAAAACAACTGAGTAACTGAAATGCAGAATCAGACCTATAAATACAGAGAACAAACTGATTACTGCTAGAGGGGAGATAGTTTGGGGGATGGGCAAAATGTGTGAAGGGAGAGAGAGATACCAGATTCCACTTATGGAATGAATGAAGTCACAGGAAGAAAAGGCACAGCATAAGGAATATAGTCAATAAGATGGTAACAGTGTTATAACAGGACAGATGGTAACTACAGTTGTAGTGAACAAAACATAATGTAGAAGCTTGATAAATCACTAAATGGTACACCTAAAACTAACATAACATAGTACATCAACTATGCTGAAATTTAAAAAAAAAAAATGAATATGGTCTTACCATACACGTCACTTTTTCTTTCAATATTTCCCACTTAATGCCTGCAGGCCATACATTGCAAAAGTTTTATTATAGCCTACTTCATGTATATACCGTATTTATCCATTTCTTTACTGAAAGTGCTGTCACAATGTGACCTTGTTTCTACCCCAACTTCATATTCCTCAGTCTTAACTCTCAGCATGTTGAGAAAGTGTTAATCACATCTTCTTTCTTAGAAGACTCTTCTCTTCACTTTTTCAATACCCATTATCTCCTGGGTTTCCTCAGATCCCTGTCTTTTTGTCTTCTCATTTTTACCCTCCCCTTTGATGACTGCATATATTTTTCTGATTTTGATTACATGTCAGCCAAGGTTTTCTCCTGAACTTCAGACCTCCTACTGCACAATTCCACTCAGATATCCCACTGACAGCATATTTATATCTGGCTCAAAACTCGATGTTTCTTGTGCATTCCTGACCTTTGTCAGGTGTTACTATGTCACCAGGAGCATGATCCCAGACACTCCACCACCTCCACATCTAACCACGAACTACTGTGTAACTATGTTCTATGTAAATCTTGAATCAAACCACTTTTACCTGTCTCTAGTCATCAAACTTTATCTTCCATCTTCTAAACTGAATCCTAATCATCTTTCCAAAACCAAAAATGATTACACAACTTCTTTACCTGACAAGTTTAAGTGGCTCCATGTGAATCTTCAAATCAGGTAATCAGATCTTAATGAATTTTATGAAGCCTGGCATTTCAATTTCTTCACACAAATATCATTCATATTAACACAGTCCTTCTCTCTTTACCAAAACATAAAGATTGAGAAAGTTGAAAATGGAAATTAAATATATTTCTCTTGATATCTTAAGTGTATTTATCTAGGTCTGGGGACATTACCATATATATATATATATATATATATAAGAAAATCTTGAAATTAGAAAATAAAGTAGATCCCACAGTCGTTTAGAATAAGGATGAAAGAGGGTACCTGGGTGGCTCTGTCAGTTAAGCATCCTACTTCAGCTCACGTCATGATCTCACAGTTTGTGGGTTTGAGCCCCACATTGGGCTCTGTGCTGACAGCTCAGAGCCTGGAGCCTGCTTCAGATTCTGTGTCTCCCTCTCTCTCTCTGCCCCTCCCCCACTCACACCCTATCTCTGTCTCCAAAATGAACAAACATTTAAAAAAAATAAAAAAGATTAAGGATGAAAGAAAATGCTGACAGTGAAAAGTAGAGTTCTTATTTTAAAAATAAATCCTGTAAATTACAGGACAAAAAGTTTCCTTTGACACCCAAAATGGATGAGAAACACAGTAATCTGTTAAAGCCTACAAAGCCAGTGTACATTTTTAAAAAGTTGACATGTATCTACCGAACAAAATAAATCACACAGATTCTATTTACTTTTTTGATCAGTTTAGCTTTTGGTCAGAGAGATGCAGAAGATACAAGTTATCTGAACTTAAAGGCATTGACATCATTTTAGGTCAATTATAATCATTTCTTATGGTTTATTTTGGTTGACAGAGAAATATGGACTAGATAAATGAAATACCTTTTATATAATGATAGGAATGCTGGTAAGGTAGAATAACTATCTTTAAAATTATGTACCTGTCTCTAGTATAGGAAAATGGATTTATAGATATTTTGCTTCCCAAATTAGGAATGTGGTAGGCTCCCCTCCCTAAGAGGGAAAAAAGAAAAAAACACCTCAAGGCAACCTGGCTATATCCATTTGTGACAATATCCCTCACGACCATGTAACATGAGACCACCTAATCAGACTGCATGCCTGTGTGTTACCATATACAGGAGACAAAGAAGTAAAAAATATATTTAAAAAAGTATGCCACTTGGCTTTTAGAGCTCAGTTTTTTTGGGTATGAACCCAACTTAGTGGTGCCGACAGGAATAAAGTTGCTTCCTGGAAAGAAAAGCCTAGGTGACCTGGCTCTCTGTGTGAGAATCCTGCTACATTACAGCCAGTTTAGTCTTTAGCCTTTGTTAGATTAATTGCTACATCTTAAGTTTTTATTTTTAAAGAGGAAATAATAAGATATGGTAAAACTTTAGTGGGATACTAAATTCAACAAAATTAAGATAGCCATTGACCTGATTAGAATATATTCTTGTCTTATTTAATTAGGAGTTAGAAATGTTAGCTATGTTGGGGCGCCTGGGTGGCTTAGTCGGTTAAGCGTCCGACTTTCGCTTAGGTCATGATCTTGCGGTTCGTGGTTTCGAGCCCCGCGTCGGGCTCTGGGCTGACTGCCAGCTCAGAGCCTGGAGCCTATTTCAGAGTCTGTGTCTCCCTCTCTCTCTGACCCTCCCCTACTCACGCGGTCTCTCTCTCTCCTAGAAATAAATAAAAATATTTAAAAAAAAAAAGAAATGTTAGCTATGCCTATGGAAATCATAGACAAAATACTTGATTTTTTAAATGCTCTCACTTCAAGTAAAGGATTTCGAATACTTTGTCTGAATTTGGTACCAATTTCTTTGGTCGAAAACAGTCTCCCGAAACTAATGCTGGACTTAAATGTGTTGTTGCTCCTAATTTGTATCAGAACTAGATTTCTGGCAAAACTAAGTAATAATGCCTCTAGAGATTCATTTTTATTGTTCAGAGAAATTGGAAATTTAGTGACTCACAAAGCAGAACATGTTAAAAATGTTCAAACTGCTGAAACAATGTAAATTACATATTTATCTTAGCTGACCTTTAAAATCATATTAGCCGTAGCGTTTGAGTCCTTTTAGTGCTTTGGTTACTGCTTAATTGGTCTAATATGATTAATCTAATAAAACAGAATACAGGAAGCTATTCATTAATTTGTCGGAAATTGTGAAGTCTTAAAACATCAAATTAGTTTAAAATTTTTTCAATGTTTACTTTTGGAAGAGAGAAACAGAGCACAATGGGGAAGGGATGGGGTGGGGNTGGACAGAATGCCAAGCAGGCTCCAGGCTCTGAGCTGTCAGCACAAAACCCAACGTGGGGCTCGAACCCATGAATTGTTGAGATCATGACCAGAGCCAAAGTCAGACACTTAACCAACTGAGCCACACAGATGCCCAACATCAAATTACTTTAAACTTTTTAAATAAATCTTGAGAAATTTATAGTCAAGCATCAGTTTTAATTGATGCTTATTTTCCCCTAACTGTTCATTCAACATCTAGAAAAGCAAATGCCTTTCTAAATGCAATTTCTCTTTGTCCTTTTTTAGCAAATATTTACAAAGAAAAAAAAAAATCACACTGTGGTTGGAGATTTCAATGTATAAACCAATATAGTCAGTGACTTGGCTTCCCTTATTGAGGCTTAAGCTTTTTAATCAAAAATCATGTTTTACCTCATCCAAAGAGCCGTCTAGCTTTTGACATTGATAAAAAATCAGAAGCCTCCAAGAGTGGAGACTAAACGCTACAAAATAAATTTAAAAATATCAGTTCAGCACTACTAATCTAAGACCATACAAGAATACTTTATAGGGGTGCCTGGGTGGCTCAGTTGGTTAAGCATCCAAAAACAAAATTTTAAAAAGGAATATCCTCATGATTCACAGTTTAAACAAGGATAGAGTTTCCCAGATCATCTTGTGATTTAAAGTGCTTTAAGCAATAGAACCAACTCTTATTTGAAACCTTCTACAAGTAGTCACAAGTCCTCAATCCTTATGTATGTACCCGAGGAACTCCCCAAATTCTATGGCTTTCATAGTTTGAAAGCCATGGAATCCCATGGTTTCATGAAGACAGTAAAGACACGGAGTTAAATAATGGAGGGTTTAGGACTAGAACTCTCATACCTTTATTCTCATACTTTTTATCAGTGAGACTCCATCTCAAGGAAGCAATGCAATATAAATGGTTAGGAGTTTCAGAACTGAACCAACCTGGATTCAATCCCGGCTCCATGACTGGGAGGAGATGGCTTCTATGAAGGAATCACCACAGTACTTCTACCTATCAAGTGCTTCATAAATATTAGCTCTTATTACCATTGATTCAAAGCTTAACACACTGTACTTAGGTGCTGAAATTTCAAAGTTACTCAAATGTTTAAACAATTCAAAGGGGAGAATAGAGCAGTTTGAGAATTATATAGATGAAATAAAAAGGAAACACCATACCTTGTACAAAAGGATTTAAGAAAATGGAAGCATGAATAAACACAGAGCAAAAGAAGGGAACTAGAATTTAAACATATCTCAACAAGTTAGGGACCTTGAGAATTTAAGGGCAAATATACACCCTGGTCAGGGCTCCCATCCTAGGGCTCTCCCCCATCTTGTATCAGCTGGAAATCTTGCCCAACTTCTCCAGAGTTCATTTCTGATACTTTTAATGTA
>NW_027531917.1:10532415-10570265 GCF_008692635.1 Crocuta crocuta | reverse complement strand
GTAGTTACCAATGATCAGAAAAGGGAGAATTGTGTGCCCGATTTTGTTCTATTTCAGGGAGCTGGCTGTTCCCTGTGCAAATGGTGACTACTGGTATACAGTGGAGTTGGCAATTCTGCAAGAAGATTTGACTCACTTTGGTGTAAAGTGATCCTGACAAGGAGACCAGAGCCAGGATTCTTAAAAGTTAAGGTTTTCTCAGTTCCTTTACACAGATTCATGCTGTAATAGACACATCTTGCTGGATGTAGCACCCCTCCTACATGAAGAGGTTTCTTGTACTATAGCTTTTAGAGACAACTAAATCACTTCACAGTTCACAAACACTGCTATTTTCCAGGGCATAAAATAAACTTGGTTGAGCTGAAGGGGGAAATAATGTGTGCTATCTATTTCTTCACAAGATCTAAACTACCATTCAGCTCATTTTCTCTCCAGGATAATGCCATCATTAGAACACTGATTTTGTTTTCCTTTACTTTTGTGGTCACACCATTTTTAATGCTCCATGGCCTTTACCTACCAATTGGCTTTGGCTGGGACCACAGAGTTGGGAGTCCCAGTCAATGCCCACTCAGCTAAATGAAGGGTTTCCAAGGCAGAGACCTGCCTTCTGACTACCTCTGTTATCTAAAAAAATGTCTTCCATGTTTTCTATAATGAGATCTTGTCACTCTTCCTGAAGAAAAAGCACTTGGTATCTTTTTATTAAAGCATTCTCAGCATCAGGCTGCACGTATGTACTCATGCCCATGTATACAAAAATGGGCAGGTTCAGATGTGAGGGAATACAATGTGCTTAGTATTTCTAAGGAGAAGGGGATGATCTGAGTTTTGATAATTTAGCATGGTTTCATAATATAAATGATAATAGTATCTTGAAAATTAATCCTAAAAATGAATTCTATTTTGCTTGTTGGAAGTCAATAGAAGTTGTTAACTCTTTCAGAAAATCATAACCACCATTAACACTATGCATGGTATTTGAATCATTAATAAACACAAACTGTGAATCTGCATGTTTTACTCGTGGCCCAAACATACAACTAGTTCACTACTTCTGCTAATGAAGTCTCCCTAAGACATCTAGATACTGAAATACTTATTTCTTTATAAATTAGTATCTTATGTTGATTAGATTACAATCAAGGCATAATAATGGCATTTGGAAATTAGGCAGGTGGGTTGTGTTATCTATGAATTTCTTTTCAGGATAGCACAAAGAATTACAAAATCTTTGTTAGTAACAAAAGGAATTGGTATGGCTGAAAACTACTATCCCAAAATGAACCAGTTATGTTCTGTAGGTTGTGTCCGACTTGGGCTCAGGTCATAATCTCACAGTTAATGAGTTCGAGCCCCACATCAGGCTCTGTGCAGACAGCTCAGAGCCTGGAGCCTGCTTCAGATTCTGTGTCTTCCCCTCTGTTTCCCCCTCCTCCATTGGCACTCTGTCTCTCTCAAAAACAAACATTAAAAATTTTTTTAAACAAATTTTCTGGTTATGAAAGTCATAGAGGCTTTATACTCATTTCCTAGGGCTGCTATAAAAAAAAAAAGAAAAGAAAAAAGTACCACAAATTAGGTGGCTATAAACAACAGAAATTTCTTTTGCAGTTCTAGAGGAGAAAAGTCTGAATTCAGGGTGGAGGCATGGCTATGGTCCTTCAAGGAACTTCTAGGGGAGACTCTTCGCCTCTTCCAGCCTTTGGTAACTGCAGGCATTCTCTGGTGTATGGGAGCATAAATGTAGTCTCTGCCTTGTCTTCACATGACGATCTCCCCTCTTTGTTTTCTCTTCTTACAATGCCACCCATTACATTGGATGAGGGTCCTACCCTAAGGACCTCATCGTAACTTGATTACATACACAAAGACTATTTCCAAATAAAATCACACTCACAGCGTCTGGGGGGAGGGAGGTCAGGCTTTTGGAGGAGACAATCCAAGCCACTGTCGGCTCCTTTAAAAATACACAAAGTATAGAATACCTTTCAAATATTTTTCACTGTAAATAAACTTAAACATACTTTTTGCCATAATATTTTTCTATTTTCTTTAGAAGTGAAATATGGAGAAATATTTTAAGTAAAAATTAGATAAATATATTTAAGCTCTTACTGCATCAGCCAAACTGCTTTACAGAAAAGGTATGCTATTTATGCCCTATTCAACAGTGTAAAGTTTATGTCCAATCATAAGTCCTCCAGCATTGTTCATAGCCTTGACCTATCAGCCTAATGAAGTCTGGGGTTTCTACCTATTTGTTTCTGTACACAATTATAGTAAGCTAGTCCTGACAAATGCTGTGTTAGGAGAGATAAACCAGCCTAATCTTAATTAGTTGATGGTGGTTCTGAGGGAAACATTCTTCGCAATAATGAAAATTTGAACAAAGCTTTTTTACTGGTATGCCCCATTTACTATTACATATAAAACAAGTAAAACTCTAGAAAATTTTTTAGAAGTAGGCAAAATTACACTGGAAACAAAAATGAGAAGTAAATGAACATTTACTTTCTTAATATTAAAGCTTTTTACTAAACTAAACTTAATTTCAATACTGATATGTTGCTTTTCTTCTGGAAAACAGAAATATATAGGATATATATGTATCATATTGGTTCGGCTCTCCTAGAGAACACAAACTTGTACAGAAGGCTAAGTAGCAGAGGATTCAGCCAAGGTCATATCACACGAACAGTGTGGTTAAGGTACCACCACTACAGGAAGCCTGTCGCTCAGACACATGCCTCTCTGGCCACATCACCACAAGCATGAATATTTATTGTGATCATCACTGCACTTGTAACTCTTGCTGTGGCCACAGTGAATACTCTTTAGCTATGCTAACATCTTAGTTCCATTTCCTCCTAATGTAGAATCTCCTGTGGAAGCATCCAGTTAACCAGTGCCAGGGGGTGTGGAGAGAAAATGTTCAGTCCCCTTTCATTTTCTGTAACGAAAGGATGAGCCCAGCATCCAACCAAAGATGACACCAGGAAAATTCCCCTCATACTATGAAGAGAATCCAGATAGTGATCAGCAAAATAAATGCTGACATCAACTACTATGGCATTCAGAGCACCTCATAAGACTTATCTCCCCAGCTTCATTTCCCAAAATTTCCCATGATACTTCTTCCCATTGAAGGATCTCTATATATATTGCTTCCCCTTTCTTTGCCTACCTCTTAATAATCATTCATATCTCAAGTTAGTATCACTTCTGCCAGGAAGCCCCTACACACTAGGGTAAATGATCCTCTTATATACGGATAGCATATATAACTTCCTTTTTGCCACTTAAGATACACAAATTATGCAGTCATGTCTATTTTTGCTCATTTTTACAATCACACAGTTCATACAGAATTACAAATTACTGGGGGGGGGACTCAAGAATGAGATATCAAAAGCTTTAGTAACTACTTTTCAGTGAGGTTTAACAGCAAAGAAGAAAGTAAACTGAAAAAACTAAAGCATGTGCTGGATTTCCAGAAAGTGAAGGAAGACCCAGACAATTTGGAATAAGTTAATCAGTTATTGCCTTACTTTAATTTTCAAAGAAGTTTCTATCTTTTGAGGGTGCCAATTCTGATCAGAATGGTCATAAAACTTTCTAAAATTTTCTTTTTTGAATATAATCTGGAAAGGGTCTGTTGCTGTAACAGACACATAGAAATATTGCCAGCACCAACATTTCTAGAGTTACTTGAGCAATTCACATTGTAAGGGTGATATACTGTTGAGAATGTCCTGGGGAACTCTAGAAATTATACACACTAGAGTTCTGAATTACTCCTGAGGTTGAGTAAGACTGTTCCTAACCAGAAAACTTGGTAGAAAGGTTGCCACTAAATGGACAGAGAATAGAGGTAGTGATATTGAAAGGCTCCCTATCTTTCAAATTCAAATTACATGTGTGTGTTGTCTAAACATACACACACACACGTGTACATGTGTATCATATATGTCTATACAATATACATATGTATACACTATATACATACATATATTTGTGTATATATGTATGTGTGCATACATACATAGTATATATACACCCATTTGTAATAGATGTTTGAATTATTTAGGTCACCAAGAGGCATCTGAAGGAATTCTCACATTGGTCTGCTAAAAGCATTTTCAGAATTATAATTTGTCTTCCTCTGCTTCCCTAACTTACTTGATTATATTCTACCTTAAAGACCATATATAGTCTGAGGATGTCATCATAAGTTTATTTTCAGTTAACTATTATGTATTGCAACTCAGGCATAAGCTCTCTTCCCTACTCCTTTGAAAAACACTTTCACAGATATTAAGACTAATGATAACAAGCTCTAAAGACTCAAGAGAAATAAATTCTGAACAAGTTAAACAGCAAATAACCAAAAAGCAAATAACCAAAGGCCTAACAACAACAACAAACAATCAAGGTCTCCGGTAATATTGAAAGATGCCCCTTATAGAAAGTTGAGTATTATAACAAAATGGAAAGGGACACAGAGAAAGTTTCAAGATCTAAAATAGAGTTTCCCTAGTCAATGTCATAATAAACAAGTCAGAAAAAGTCAGATGCTATCCATTCTCATACTCTTTTTTAGATTCCTGCAGAAACGTGACCTTCTTTATTGCTAAATTCAAGATGCTGTTTATTTGAAGTATTGCCAACAGTCCAAAAATATGTAGAACTAAAAACAGATTTTAGAGAAAAAACAAAACTTGCACACTTCAAAATAATGTTCTACACAATTAGTTGAAAATATGCTAAAGTTTTCAGTTACCTTTAAATACCTCTAGAAAATAAAAGAGAAGGAGCTTTCTTCTCTACGAAGAAGTAACAACTGTGGCACACTCTCCACATTCCAGTAACAGTGGGAGATATGTAGAGCTATCCCGTGTAATCTGCACCAACCCAATTATGGCAATTATTTCAATTATTGCAATTAGAATTATTGCAATTAATTCTCTTTTAATCTAGAAGCTTATTCTCCATCTCCTTTCTCCCCGATGAACTTTATTTGTTGAAGAAATAAATTAGTTTCAAATTGCTCATAGTCAAATTTACATTAAGTTTTTATTTTATTTTTTTTCATTTTTACAAGACTACTTCAAGGTTAATGTTATCTTCTCTGTCCAAAGACACGTATCTGGTTGTCTCTTTGTGTGATATAAGGCAGCCCTTCATATATGCTTGCATGTCTCTTTGTAACAGTTTTCACGTTAATGAGTTAGTCCACTGACACGATCTAATAATAATGAGCTACTAGTTAATATTTTAGTATCATTATGAACTCTAAACATATTTGATGTGACCCAATCTTTTGTGATTAGTATCTTTTGTTTATAATCTAATAGTCTAATTTTTATCCAGTGAGAACCTCTTCATATGTACACTTTGGGCATGACCTCTTGGTTTCTCGTATAACATCTTACAGGCTTATTTTGCACATTTCCTGCACCAGCTCTAAATTCAGCTTCATCTCCAAAGGAGCCCTGTTCCTCTTATTGGGAAATTATATTTGGGCACAATATGGGCACTTGATAGCATTGCTTTTCATAAGTTACAAAATAGCCACAGCTTCTTTGATTAGGAATTTGAGAAAGTAGAAAATGTCTACTTCCCATTAAAGCTCTTGGATCATCAACCAAAGCTATTTCCAAATGATTTCCTTGTTACATGTGTAAGACAATATAGGTAAGGAATGGAATACAAATCCTCAAAGTATAGTCAACCAAGAGATTGACCAGTTTTCCTTCCTGTATTATATTCAGACTCAAAATTTATGTAAAATTACTATATGCCTTTTCCAGGTATTATCATCAGCCATATTCACACGTTTTACTGGGTTTCTGCCTCCTGGCCCAGTACTGTGCTGCCCACCGATGACAAAGAACTTCTCCAAATATCCCTCACACTGGGACTCAGAAGTAGGAGTCATGTGGCAGTCATTTGTCAGATATCCCCTTCCCAAGAAATATAGACTTTTTTGTTAGAATTTCTATTTTCAGTTCTAATAAGTGACACTACTTCATAGTCCTTGATAGGTCAGGTAATCTGGGAGAAACGTTGCCACATATAGTAATTGTTAACTTGTAATTTTGAAATTAAAATATTTCAATCTTGGTTAAGTGTCTGACTTTGGCTCAGGTCATGATCTCATAGTTTGTGAGTTTGAGGCCTGAGTTGGGCTCTGTGCTGATAGCTCAGAGCCTGGGGCCTGCTTCAGATTCTGTGTCTCCCTCTGTCCCTCCCCTGCTTGTGCTCGCTCTCTCGCGCGCACTCTCTCTCTCTCTCACTCCCCCCCCCAAAAAAAACAAATAAGCCTTAAGAAATAAATAAAGACTGAAAATCTGACAAATGAGTGAAAGAAGCAATTAGAAAATTATGTTTGAGAACTTTAACAAAAATAAACAATAAATATAGTATGCTAAAGAAATAATCAACACATCTTAAATTAGCCTCTTCCATTACTTTCTGGAATAGATGGGTTGTATTTAAATAATAACAGATTTGCTTCATAATAATGGAATTCTCACTTGCTGGAAACTTACATTTTTTCATTTTTTCTCATGAGATATTTATAAAATTTCTTGCTTTGTTGCTGATAATTGAAACATTAAGTTTATAATTGATTATTTGTGCACATGAGAAAAAATCAGAGAGTGAGGTTGAGGGAGAGAGAAACTTGCATGCATTTTCCATGCTTTCCTGATTAGAAGGAACTCAGATTTTGCCTGGCTTGAGGACCCCACTGTCATCTCTATATTAGGTATATATGAACTGGGGTGCTTTATAGGGCAAAAGCTCTGAGCAATATTCATTGAACCAAATCCAAGAGACATAGTCACATATTACTTTCCAAACAGTATTTCCATTTAATGCCCACAGTGATTCAGGGCAACATCCACCAAACACTGGAAAGCTTCCATCTGGCTCTATTTGTGTCTCTTAGATGTCTCACCCACTTCCCTCCTGCTGCACGAGTGCAGTTCTATTGCCTGCATTCCTATTTTTTTCAGCATTTTTTATTCTTTTAAAAATTATTTCACCGTAAAATCCTCTAATTGTACTCCTTCAGCTTTGCTAGATTTTTTAAAAATTCGTGTATTTTTTTATAGCAACTAATGAATCGTGCCCATGAACTTCCTTGCTCTCTAATAATCATTTCATAGTTGAAGAAAAGGTTACAAAAGGCAAATCTAAATACCTAAGGGAAGCTCACTGAGAAGTATAATTACAATTAAAGAACAATAGCCTGTTCTGATGGTTCAGAGCTTACAGGACGTTAAGATCTTTGATGAGAAGCTAGGAATTCTGACTCTTAAATACATTTTAATTTCTACCAATCTATGTCTATTTTTAAGTTATAGAGAAGTAGATGACTCTCAACCTTGTCACTACTAACAATATAAAGATGTCTCCAATCCTTAAAAAAACAGGGGTATTGAGAAAGTTAATGTGGCCAGTCGGTTTTTGTTAACTTTAATAGCACAATAGAGTAAAATTTTAGTGTTATTGTCATGAAATTTTTTTTTCTTTTCCAATAACTGATCCTCTATTTTGTTTCTGTGAGGTTTTTGTACCATGGCCCACAAATGATTGTTAATTATGTTATACGTGTGGAGGGTATTCTCTTATTTCTAAAATGTAATTAACAATGGAAGACAATGATATCAGGAAATCTTGGCCTTCAGAAGCTTCATAACACTCATTCGATTTCTTTCATTAAAGCTTTTCTTGGGGCCCCTGGGTCAGCTCAGGTCATGATCTCGCGGTTTGTGAGTTCCAGCCCCGTGTCAGGCTCTGTCTGACGGCTCAGAGCCAGGAGCTTGCTTCAGATTCTGTGTCTCCCTCTCTGCCCCTCCTTCATTCACACTGTCTCTCTCCCTCTCAAAAATAAACATTAAAAATAAATAAATAAAAAGCTTTTCTTAACTCAGAAAAGTAGCTAATTCTCTTTCTCCTACTTTGAGATCAGATTCCCCTCCCCCCTTATTTAATATCATGTAACCAGACAGCACTATGATGCAGTATTGGAGTTTTGGTTTCCTTGAGTCCAGTAAGAATTTAATTCCCTTTGAGTTTCTATACCTCTGTTTCAAAGGCAGTTAACCATAACCTTAATAAATTTTAAACATTTAAGAAAACTTTTTTTCAAAACTTGATGAACTCTTGTTTGTTCTTTTAAAAATTCTGCAGTTTCTTTTTAAAATCAGAATTTAAAGATCTAAACAAGAATAATTTTAATCTGAAATTTTAGTAAAGAATTTGTAAATTGGCATTTGATTTGATGTGCTGGAATAAATTTTAAGTTATAGCATCTCATCAACGTTTGTGAAATTGGGATTCTCAACTTCATACCCACTTTGCAAAGCTTTGTTTTACAGAGACCTGTGCATTTCACTTACAGAGATGAAGAGTGGTGTGGGGCATTGACTTGCAATAGCTGAGTTTTTTTAAGATTTTATGTTAAATAATCTCTACGTCTAAGTATATCTCTATACATGCTCCATGGAATGAGCCAGCCGGATGAACCCTCACTGGTTAGTGTCAAAAACTCATCATAATTCTTAAGAACCTCCCAATGTCCTCTCATTATTTGATGAGATAGTTCTCCTTTTTAAATGCAAAGCCTTTAAACAAATATATTCACCTTGCCTGCTTTAGAAAATCAAATTAGGATTTAGCTCTACTCTAACTAGAAAGGCTAAATAGGTTACTTAGAGCTCGAGGAGACAAAGGAAAAAATCAAAAGAAGAGCAGATTTGGGTGGAGTTGGGGAAATTTGGCCAAAAGCTAAGTAAATGTCAGTGCATTGAAATGCTGGTGAAGTTGGGACCTGGGTCAGTGAAAAGGAAGGGTAAACTAAAAATGTGAGAAAAATTTACAAAGTGGTAGGAAGAAGAGTACAAAGAAATACATCAACTCAGGGTCTGGATGGCAGTCAACGTGGTCATGAGTGACCTTCTAACATTGGCTAGATAGAGCACACATTCTGGAATGGACCTGCATTTTTGGTTGAGAGGAGAATACACAAGTAAAAGAATATTTCTTCCTTACTACTTTCATAGCATTTCACTATCTGACCTTTGCTGTTTTAATTGAATTTTCCACACTGCTTCCTTAAAAGACTTGTTAATAATAGGTTTAACTATCATCAATATGACTTCTAAACACTTTTAAAATGGACCATTGTGAAGAACATGTTCAAGGGGAGCTACCCTAGCCATTCTTTGTTCTATATTCTTGTTCTATTCCACACCATCCTCCCACATCACATCCCACACAGTCCAGCTCAGTTTCTTTTGTCAATTTTTAAGATATTGAATTTGAACTCATTTCTTGAGTCCAGACTAAGGTTCAAATCTCTTCCTTTCCTTTATGGGAAGAGAAGAACATAAGAGAACTATCACATCTACTCATACTCTGCACCTGCTTCTTAAACTCTAGCACTCTCATTAGTCTCAGGGTGGAATCAGCCATTTTTCATGCTTTTATATTCACTTATTTCTATTGAATTATGTAGAGTGCCTGCATTATTTTGATAATGTAAAAAATTAATGTTCTATATATTAAAGGAAAAACCTAAGCTTACCAGCCCTTTGCAATTTTGATTTTTCTAGTTGAGTGCCAATTCTAAACTTAGTTCCACATCTCACAAAATAAAATACAAGTTAAGACAGACAGCATTAATTTCTGGGTTTTGGTATGATAGCTTTTTGCTTTCACAGGCTTTCAACCTTTCATTTTAAAAATACACAGTGCCACCACCCTAGTTCTGATGTGAGAAGATAAAACTAACATTGTTGTTATAATCCATGATAAACCTGACAAGTACCACTTTTAGGTATTTTCGTATTGAGATTTTTTTCTGTATGCCACATGAGCATATCTGTGTTTCAACCTAAGTGTCATAAACATTTGTTTCTTGTTTAAAACATTTTTAAAAGATTTCTATGACCATAAGTAAGAATGCTGGCTTTTCACCATCTGAAAATAAAATGTAAGAAATCCAACTGTTCACTTGAAATAAAATCCAATGTTTCCCTTTTATAAAATAGAAAGTCAAACCTAACCTAGGTCTAAATCTTAAGGCAACCATTCCTAATGTACATTGATTAACTCTTCATTCAGGAAATAGGTAATGATATGCTTGATCATTTTTTTCTATAAAAGAATTCTTAATTTCTTCAAAAACAGTTACCAAACTTTCATGGTCATCACCTACCATCTCTCTCTCTCTCTCTCTCTCTGCCAGAAAATTTCCAGGAAGCTAACTTAGAATGTTAAAATTCTAAGAGTCCTTTTTGTGGATTTCTGATAACAATTTTTTTAAGTTAAGCTTTAAGGATGTTCTCTTTTTTAAAAGCAAAACTTACCAATATAAAAATACTGTGTGCTTGCATGTGAATGCACATACCACATGTTTGAGAATCAAATATATCATTGTGAAGAAAGATGAAAAGACAAACATAAAGGTGATTGGAATGGTTAAGTTGGGTGGAGGCAGGCAGAGACAACTAAGAGCTCTTTTCTCATTCACCCTGTTCCAAGTGCTGGCCAGATATCACTTCAGTCAGTCCCCATAACAACCATGGAAGGGAATTCCTCTTTATCCGCTTTTTCTAGATGAGGGCACTGACACACAGAGATGCTAAGTAAGTTCTCTATGTTCTGAGAGCTATTAAATGCAGAGACTGGGATGAACACAGAAGTGTGATGCCAGAGTCCAGCCTCAGCCACTAACTACACCTTGCTGCCTCCCATTCTATTTAGCTGGTAACAAAAAGAAAACTCAAAAAGGTTATTACAAAATGTTTAGGGTTAAAACTTGTATTTTGAAGTAAGTGGTATTCAGAGCATTGAAACTACAGGAAAGATTGAAAATAAAAGGACAAACATGCAAATCAGAGTATAAATCAATAATAGACTAGACTCAAAGTAGAATTGAAGAAATATAAAAAGCAGAAATTGAGTGAAAATTCAAGAAAATCAAACTGAATCTCATCAGTATAGCTGAAAAAATAATCTTTAAAACAGACCAATAGAGTTAACCATTGTCTAAAACTCAATTAAGATTTTAAAATTAAAACAAAATATGACAAAAGGTTCAATAGTAGGATAAAAAAGGGTTAAGAGGGAAAGTAAATATTCAAGTATTTTATACAGTTAAAATTTTCTATCAACAAATTCAAATAATTAGTTCAAAAATGAACAATTTTCTAGAAAAACAAACCTGGACTCAAAGTAGAAATTTTAGAAATAAAAAAAACTAGAAAAAATTTTTTAAAATAAATCCCACTCTAAAATTATAAGAGATCACTCTCTTAATTTGGAAAGGTTTTCATTAGCAAATACTTACAGCTATATACTGTGGAATATCTTCTGGGATGGCCACATGTTTATGTTTGTAAATAAAGATAAAGGGAAATATGGTGACTGGAAACATAGACATCACTCATGTTCCCACTTCCCTCTAGCTCTTCCAAGGCCATCTCTCTTCTCTGCATAGTGTTATAGGTGGTCATGGAATTTTCCCCTTCATTTATTATTAAAAGCTATTTTAAAAAAAGTCCACCCTTATGATAAGAGTTAACCATATTTTGCCTGATGAAAAAATTCGGCCCAAAAGAGTAACAGAATCACATTTGAAGGATTTTTAGTTTTATTTTTAAACAGAAATTTATTTAACTTTCATTAGCCTTAACTTATTATAAACTCCTATAATTTATTTAGTTTCAAGTTAGCATGGCTGCTAATTCTATTTCTATGAATATACAATTTAATTTTCCATCTCAAATGTACGAGAGAAAATGAATCAGCAGGAGTAAGGATGACATGAGCACAAAGACAAGTTACTTTTGTTATTTTGTAGCAATGTTGTAAGAAATAGAATTAGTTTGGTTGCCATAGAGACAGAAAGCTGTGGATGGTATAGATAGGATGATACAACTGATAAAATTATATGGTGAACTGTCCATGATGGTATATAAAAGAAAAAGGAGGAGTCAGAGAAGATTTATATGTAGAGGAGGGAGATACATAAAATCAAACTGACGTTTGTAGTTTAGACCTGTTAAAGCTGAGAGGATAGCTGGACTTTTCTTTGAATGGCAATTTGCCTGAAATACAGTCAAGGTATTTGAACACAGGAGGGTGTGGACTAGAAGTACTCTTGTCAGTTATCCTTATAAAGACAATCATCTACCTAAGAATCAAAGAGTTGTATGTGGGACAGTACACCCAGAGAAGAGCAGCGAACCAATACTTTCACTAGCTGAATGCACGTTAGTCATTTATAGTGTATCTCAACTGCATGGCAACTCTTCCAGAATCATTGAAATGTGTACACGTACACATTCACTATGTAATTTCTTACTGCATCTGCTTAAAGTAGGTAGAACCAGGCCAATGGGACCAAGAGATAAAGCACATTTCAGACTTAAAGATTCTAGCTATCACTCTATTCCAGCTCAGTAGACGGTACATATGGTTTGAAATATTTTTCATACATCAATACGGTAGAGTTATTTACAAGACCCTTTACAGGTAGGTACCTTCACTGGCATTGTGCTTCAGTGAACAAATGGGTTATTTGGAATTAAGAGCCACTTAAATAGAATGTCAAAATATTAAGCTAGAGCCTTAGCAATGCACCTACAGGCTCTGACTTTTTCTATATTTTCAATCGCTTTCCTAATAACACCCTTTTCTCCAAAATGAAAGTAATTTTTAAAACTGTACTACTAGCTTCAATTGATATGCTTTCATTCATTCACTTAGTGTTTTTTTTAACTATAAATTAAGATTAAATGTAAGAAGTAGTTAATTTTATACTTTAGTAATTTACAAACCATAACATTCTTAGAGTGCTTTGGAACTGACACAAGTCTAACAGTTGCATATATATATTTTGTCACCACAACTGGGCTCTAACAGTCGATCCTAACAGTGACTAGTAGGCTACAAAACAAGTCACGGACACACCTTGCCAACAACTCGAGACTCAGACCCCTAAAGTCATCTGAAGTTCAGGCTTTAATCTCACATTCTTAGTTTCCTTTCCTCGTGCTTTCCCACTGCTTCCTGACAGCACATCCTAGAATTTCAACTGGAAAATTATTTTCTTGGAAGTCTTCGCCGAAGCATTTCCCTAATTTCCTCACACTGAAGGTATCAAGTCGCTCATCTCTGACCTTATGAGACAGTTTCCACTTATCTCTTCCATGTCAGTTTCTGTGGTACCTACCGACTAGTAAAAGGAACCAAGAAGAATGTTCATACAGCTTTCTTCACTGCAACCTCCTTACTCCTACTTCCTGGCAGCAAAACTCTGTTCCATATTACATATTTAATTTTCCATTTCGCCTGTGAGATATGCACAATCCCTCATTCTTCTCAAGTTGGCCAAAAATTTCAAATAATTATTTTATACTCACATTATTTTATCATCCAATTTATTCAAATTCATTTCTTCATCTAGGTTAGGAAAATTCTTTTTTGTGTGCTGCCCAATTCTACTTGCACACAATTGTGTGCTAAACATTGTAATCAGGACCTACAACAGGCCTATCACTCCTAAATTTGTTTCTCGTGTCCTATATAAACTTCCTAAGGATGTCATAACACATTACCATAAATTTCGCAGCTTAAAGCAACAGAAATTTATTCCCTCACAGTTCTGGAGAGTGGAAGTCCAAAGCCAAGATATTAGCAAGATTGGTTCCTTCTGAAGACTCTGAATGGCTCATGTCTGGTACAACTCCATGATTAAATGTTACTCACTATAATGAGGAATGAGCTACAGATACTAGTAACAATGTGGATAAATCTCAAATGCATAATCCACTCTGTTTTCAATGAATACTTTTTCAGAAGAAGCAATAGGTAGATACCCTAATTTATATTGTTACATTTCACATTGTTTCAGAATTTTATTTCTCCATAGACTATTTTATGAGAAGCTTCAGATTATTTTTTTTCAAACTTACCAACTCATTTCTACTATTTTGAACAAAAATAAGCAGAGATAATTAATGTTTTTTGTTGAAGTTAAAGATTATGCTATGATAGGGGCATCTGGGTGACTCAGTCAGTTAAGCATCCAATTTTGGCTCAGGTATGATCTCACAGTTCATGGTTTCGAGCCCAGCGTCAGGCTCTGTCCTGACAGCTTGATGCCTGGAGCCTGTTTGGGATTCTGTGTCTCCCTCACTCTCTGCTCCTCCCCTGCTTTCTGTCTGTCTCTCTGTCTCTCTTTCTCTCTCTCAAAAATAAACATCTAAAATTTTTAAAAAAGATTCTGCTATGAAAAAAAGCAAATATTTTGTTTTTTAGAAAATAGCTAATGACTGAAATTCAATGAGTCATGTATTTCATGGTTGAATGAACCACTCATTCAAATGGTATGCCTATCTTTACGGTTCATGCTGTCTATTGTCATGTTGTTTTCCAAAAGTTTGTCAGTTATAAATAGCATTAGCACTGTAAAATTATATCTAAGGGTGCCTGGCTGACCCAGTCAGCAGAACATGCAACTTGATCTCAAGTTTGAGAGTTAAAACCCTACACTGTGTGTAGAGATTACTTGAAAATAAAGTCTTAAAAAAAAAAACAACTATAACAATTAGTTGTAAAGTGGATATGCACTTGGTGACAGACTTTTAAGAAAAAGTTTTATGGAATTTAGTATGACTGAAATAAGTTTAACTTACTTGATCACTAAAGAGAATGAAAAATTCCTATCTACTTTTTCTTCTACAAATCTTTTTCATGGTAGGATAACATACAAATAAAATCCCATAAACAGAAGTGTTTTATGTTTTCTCTTGTGTAAGTTTATTTTCAGATCCGTGGTTCACTCATCTACTAGAATCTTAACTTTCTTATACTCTTAGCTTTTTATTTATTAGAGCTACTTAGCCGTTTTACGGGAATGGGAATACATGACTTTATTTAAACTGTTGTAGTACTTCAGTTTTTAGCATATTTCATTGTCTAATTTAAGTTTTATACTCATATCAATTTTTCCTTGCCCTTTTTTTGCTTCCTTCAAATAAATATTTATCAACTGGTCAAATAAAATGTTCTGTTTAATTTTTCTGTAGTTTCAAAACACCTGCTTAATAGATCTGTAGTCCATTTCAGTATATAGTATGAGAGATATACCGAAATAATTTATGATAATTACTATTTCTGTCAAAATTTATTCATGATCACTTGTTAACTGGTTTCAAAAAACTTGCTTTATAATGTTTTAGGTTAATATTTTTAGAAGACGGTACTTGTTTTTTTTAATAATTTCATACTCTATTTGCTCTTGTTGGTTTTTAACATTACATGCTATTAGAAGAATGAGCACAACAGTGTTTTTGGAAAAAAAAGGTAAAAACTTTTGGGGGTAGATGTTATTTTCTTTTTTTTTTTCCCCAATTTTTTTATTTCTGAGAGAGAGAGAGGAAGACAGTGTGAGCAGGGGAGGATCAGAGAGGGAGGGAGACACAGAATCTGAAGTAGGCTCCAGGCTCTGAGCTAGCTGTCAGCACAGAGCCCAATGTGGGGCTCGAACCCACAAATCATGAGATCATGACCTGAGCCGAAGTCGGACACTTAGCCGACTGAGCCACCCAGGCACCCCGTTATTTTTTTTTAACAACCAAATTATTTTTAAGACAGAACAATAATATTGAGAATATATTTTCACTGCACATATACGTGTGTGTGTGTGTGTGTATGTGTGTGTGTGTGTGTGTACATACTATATATGTATATATATATGGTGGTGGATAAATAGATGATTGTTTCATGATCACTTTGACAGAGCTTAATAGTCTTTAACTAAATGTTAATAAAGACTATAGAAACCTATTAAAATCAAGTGAACTAACAAAGAAGGAAAAACATCCCCTCCCCTCTCCTATGCACACCCAGGGATTTGAGTTTAAAACCTGACTGCCCGCAAGACCCCAATANTTAATAGATCTGTAGTCCATTTCAGTATATAGTATGAGAGATATACCGAAATAATTTATGATAATTACTATTTCTGTCAAAATTTATTCATGATCACTTGTTAACTGGTTTCAAAAAACTTGCTTTATAATGTTTTAGGTTAATATTTTTAGAAGACGGTACTTGTTTTTTTTAATAATTTCATACTCTATTTGCTCTTGTTGGTTTTTAACATTACATGCTATTAGAAGAATGAGCACAACAGTGTTTTTGGAAAAAAAAGGTAAAAACTTTTGGGGGTAGATGTTATTTTCTTTTTTTTTTTCCCCAATTTTTTTATTTCTGAGAGAGAGAGAGGAAGACAGTGTGAGCAGGGGAGGATCAGAGAGGGAGGGAGACACAGAATCTGAAGTAGGCTCCAGGCTCTGAGCTAGCTGTCAGCACAGAGCCCAATGTGGGGCTCGAACCCACAAATCATGAGATCATGACCTGAGCCGAAGTCGGACACTTAGCCGACTGAGCCACCCAGGCACCCCGTTATTTTTTTTTAACAACCAAATTATTTTTAAGACAGAACAATAATATTGAGAATATATTTTCACTGCACATATACGTGTGTGTGTGTGTGTGTATGTGTGTGTGTGTGTGTGTACATACTATATATGTATATATATATGGTGGTGGATAAATAGATGATTGTTTCATGATCACTTTGACAGAGCTTAATAGTCTTTAACTAAATGTTAATAAAGACTATAGAAACCTATTAAAATCAAGTGAACTAACAAAGAAGGAAAAACATCCCCTCCCCTCTCCTATGCACACCCAGGGATTTGAGTTTAAAACCTGACTGCCCGCAAGACCCCAATAGATCTTCCTTTTGTTCCATCCACTAGTCTTATTCAGAGGAGCTGAAAGTTTAGGATCATCAGAAGAGCTTGTTAGATACAAATATCTGCCATCACAGGCCAGCTGAAATAGAATCTCAGCAGATGGAGTCTTGTCATCTGTATTTTAACAAGTTTTCCTGAGTGATGTGGATGCATCCCAGATCCAATACTGATCTGGCTAATTATTTGGAGTCATTCTTACAAGATACCTGCCCTTTCCCCCTTCTATACTGCTTATATATTATGGATTTGGGAGGAAGCTAGATTCTTGTATATGTAACATTGAAAAATTTGGTATCTTCAAAAACAAAATGCTGCCTTGTTTATTAATATATGGTATAGTTAGAAAATATCCAGAGGCGGCTCTTTGCTCAGTGTCAAAAAAAATATAAGATGCCCAAATCCTGTCATCTCCTCGGGCACTAATAAGGAAGGGGTTTTGTGGCTATATGAACATACGTCAAAACATACATTTGTCATAATTTTAAGATTTTAAAAACCCTTTCAGGGTGTCTACATGGCTCAGTTGGTTAAGTGTCCAACTGAGGCTCAGGTCATAATCTTGAGGTTTGTGGGTTTCAGCCCCACATCAGGCTCTGTGCTGACAGTTCAGAGTCTGCAGCCTGCTTTGGATTTTGTGTCTCCCTCGGTCTCTGCCCCTCCCCTACTCTCTCTCAAAAATAAATGAATATTAAAAAAATTAAAAATCCTTTCTATGAAGTTACTTTTCTTTATGAAAATATTTCTCTGAACAAGATTTATATTAATGTTCCCTGTCTCCCAGCCCTCCCAGAGTCCATTATTGTTAAGATTAATCATTTAAGGCCATTTAAATGTCTCTTTATATACAGGACTTGGGATAGCCTGGGAGTACTTAAAAGACAGAAATCCTATTTCCCTTCATTTCTCAGCTCCCAGCACAATTTACCTTCATAATATAGTGACTATCTTCATCTCTTATCTTACCTGGTTTAGGTAGAATGGGACTTATCCTAGATTCTGACTATTTTTATACTCTAAGGTAGCATTGACTAGTTTTGATCATCAGTATCATTTCTAATATTCTTCTAAGACGGACAATTATATTGACATCACAAACAAAAAGATTTAATTTGCTGATATATGTAGAACCTAGACTTTAAGGGAATAGTTCAAAAATGAGGTTTTCATAAAATAATTACAATATTAAGCATATTTTAAGTTTAGAGATTTTTTAGGCCTCTGCTAATACATAAAACATTTTACTTACAATGTAATGAAATAAATTATAGTCCTGGGTTTATTTCACATGTTAACTCATTTGGTTTTTTAAGAGTGACCTTGTTAAGTAATGACTATTACCATATCCATTTTACAGGTAAACAAAGAATTCTTAAAACCTATTATGTACTATGCCCAAAGTTGCATAGCTGGTAAGAAGCAGTTCTGTATTTAACATACCTAAACAGAAGTTCTGTTATAAATGATGTTAATTTGGAGGGTTTTATGAAAGTACAAAATGTAATTATCTACACAGTATGGCCCAAGAAAAGCCACCAATATTCCTCTTTGGAAAGTAATTGTCATAACAGTGGTGGTAATGAATTGATGAGTTACTTGGGTGAGATTACTTGGTGGGAAAGCCAAACAAATAGCAAATAACTGATTGGGATGTTTTTCATGATAACATGAAAGAAATAATGCTGGGTACTTTTCAATCCCTCATTTTCCCCCCTTAAACCTGTTGAGGCAAAAGAGAGGAGAGAAATGATTGAAGAAAAAGATAATAGTCAGAAAACTATAAAAAGTTGGATTCTTCTTAGGATAGTGGGTCAAGGAGCTCCACAATCAGATAACATAAATAAAGGGCATACAAATCGGCAAGAAGTAAAACTCACTATTTGCAGATGACACGATCTTCTATCTAGAAAACCTAAAGACTCCACCAAAAAAAATTGCTAGAATACATGAATTCAACAAGTCCCAGGATATAAAAATCAATGTGCAGAAATCTGTTGCATTTCTACAAATCAATAATGAAGCAGCAACAAAAGAAATCAAGGAATCAATCCCATTTGGAATTGCACCAAAAACAATATAATAGCTCGGAATAAACCTAACTAAAGAGGAAAAACATCTATATTCTGAAAACTGTACACTGCATGAAAGAAATTGAAGAGGACACAAAGAAATGGAAAAGTTCATGAGTTGTAAGAAAAAATATTGTTAAAATGTCTCTCCTACCCAAATCAATCTATACATTTAATGCAATCACTATCAAAATACCACCAGTATTTTTCACTTAGCTAGAACAAACAATCCTAATGTTTGTATGGAACCACAAAAGACCCAGAATAGTTCAAGAAATTTTGAAAAAGAAAAAAAAAAAAAACTGGAGGACATCCACATATACCACAAACAAAAATAAATTTAAGATGGATGAAAGATCTAAGTGTCAGACAGGAAACAATCAAAATCCTAAAGGAGAATACAGGCAGAAACTTCTGACCTCGACCAAAGCAACTTTTTACTAAACACATAGCTAAAGGTAAGGGAGACAGAAGCAAATATGAACTATTGAGACTTATCAAGGTAAAAAACTTTTGCACAGTGAAAGAAACAATCAACTAAAAGGCAACCTACAGAATGGGAGAAGATATTTGCAAATAAGATATCAGATAAAGGGTTAGTATCCAAATTCTATAAAGAACTTAAACTCAACACCCAAAAAACAACCCAGTGAAGAAATGGGCGAAAATCATGAATAGACACTTTTCCAAAGAAGACATCCGGATGGCCAACAGACATATGAAAAGATGCTCAGTTTCACTCATTAGGGAAATACAAATCAAAACCACAATGAGATATCACCTTACACCCATCAGAATGGTTAAGATTAACAGAAACACAAGGTGTTGGCAAGGATGTAGAGAAAGGGGACCCTCTTGCACTGCTGCTGAGAATGCAAACTGGTACAGACACTCTAGGGAATAGTATGGAGATTTCTCAAGAAATAAAAGTAGAACTACCTTACCATACTGTATTTGTACCATTAGGTATTCACCCAAAGGATAAAAAAAAAATACAGATTCAAAGGATATAGTCACCTGAATGCTTATAGCAGCATTATCAACAATAGCCAAATTATGGAGAGAACCGAAATGTACATTAGCTGGTGAATGGATAAAGAAGATGTGGTGNAGACTTTAGCCTCTACTACAAAGCTGTCATCATCAAGACAGTATGGTATTGGCACAGAAACAGACACATAGACCAATGGAACAGAATTGAGAACTCAGAAGTGGACCCAAAAGTATACAGCCTACTGTAGATAATAGTTTTGAAAGCTGTGAAAAGAAAGAATTTTTTATAATGAATATTTGTGAATTTCTTCTCAGTAAAATTAAAAATCTAACCGGCTTTATTCAATGACTCGTGAATTAGGCATCATCCTGCCTAGCAAATAGAAAGAAGCTCTGAGGGGCTGCACAAAAATCAAAGGCTTTTACAGGTGGAAGGAGGCAAGAAAGGCATTCTACAGAGTACATTGCTTCCAAAAGGTCACTTTCCTTTGGTTGATGTCAGGACTGCATCTGACAAATTACCTCGCTAGTGCTGACAAGAATATTCTAGGTGGACTGGTTAAGAGTACATTCCTGAAATGGGCTGAAACTGATTAGGTTAGGTATTGTCTCAGTTTGGAGACTGGACTTAGCATAAAGGATTCTACTTTGAGTCTGTTTTTTGTTGTTGTTGTTTTTAAATAAATCTATGTGGCTTTCCCCCACTCCTTCATTTATTGAAATCATGTGACTTTGTCCTTTAACATGTTACTGTGGTCAGATTTAGTTCCTAGTGTTAAACCTTCCTTGCTTTCCTGGGATAAATCTAACTTGGTTATGATGCATTTTTTTTAAAGCATTGCTAGATTTAGTCTTAATTGTTTTGTCTGAATCTGTCTTTACATTCATAAAAGAGATTGGCCCATGAAGTTGTTTTGTTTGTATTGTGCTTACCATTTTGGGCATCAAAATTATGCTAGCTTTATATAATGAGATGAAGATTATGTTATTTACACATTGTTTCTATTTTCTAGAAGTATCTTTCAATAATATGTTTGGTAGAACTCACCCATGAGGCCATCTGGGCTAGTTTTCATTTGGGGAAGGTTTTTGTTTCTAACTGAACTTGGCTACTGGTTTTAGAGCATACACATATTCTATTTCCTCTTAGTTTAGTAAGTTTTTTATTTTATTTTAGAGAGATAATGTGAGAAGGGGAGAGGGAGAGAAGAGAGAGAATCTCTACACTGAGTGTGGAGCCTGATGCAGGACTCAATTCCACCATTCCGGGATCATGACCTGAGCTGAAATCAACAGTTTAATGCTCAACCAACTGAGGGATCCTAGCACCTTGGTTGTGGGATATCAAATAGCTATGTCCTGATTTAGAAGATTGTAGGGAATGCATTGCAAAGCAGAAAATTGCTTTCTGGCCTTGTGAAAACAGCAGACCACACTTTGCTTATCAAGAAGTTAGGTCCTGCCTGTGCTCATAAATTCCTTAGACCATGTTATCGCATGGAATATTATACCCTGTCTTAACTTGTTTCTCTGCATGCTTTCTGTATGTTCCCACCAGCAAGTAACCCACTGAAGTATTGTGCAGTATTTCCCTAAATGTATGCTCAATAAATACAGGAGCTTGAGAACAGCTTGGGGAGATTTCCCTTAGCCTCCCTCTCACCTGTCTGGACTTGCATGGATTCTTAAATAATCCTTTCTGCCATGTTCAGCTTTGCTGGACAAAGTTGAAAGCTGAACCCACATGGGGTAATATTTTTCTACAATTTTCTCCAGTATGTCAAAGTATTTAACTTTACAGAGGTAAAACTATTTTTAAGAGTCATATAAGTAAATATTTGAAGCTTTGTGGAGCACAAATGGTATATATTACATATTCTTTGTTTTTTGCTTTATTTCTTTTTACAGCCTTTTAGTAATATAAAAGGCGTTCTTATCTTGAGGACAGTACAAAGATGGCCTCAGGTCAAACCTGGGCCTAAAGTTGTCGATGATTTAAAATCCGCAGTATCTGTACTTTATCACCAGTTTCCATGACTGGTAATGGTGATTGTTGACTTTTCGCTCTAGATGTGTCTCACTACATACAGGATTATACGCTTTACTAGTCTTTCCAAAAAATATAGTACAAATAACAAGATTGGAGACTAAATCTAGATCCACTGATAATTAAATGTATATCTATTCACGACAATTAAAACATTTTGGAATTGGAAATAAAGAAAAAAAAAAGATCCAGCAGTCACTGTCTATAAGAAATCCACTTTAAGGACTTAAAAGCCCTTGCCCTAGTAATTGTTAGAGTAATAAGACAGTAGATCAGTCAGGATACAGAATCCTTAAACAACACTGTCAACCAAGTTGGCTTGACATGTACATAACACGGCACCAAATCTTTACAAATGCTCGTGAAACAATCACCAAGAGACACTTTGCTTGGGGAAAAAATAAAACAAAAATTTTTAAAAAATAGGTCTTAGTCAATTGGTTTTCTGTTTATTTGTTTTACTTTTATGCTCTGCTCAATAACAAAGCAACTTTATTCACAGAAGCCTGGTCACCACTACCATAACTGTGCAGTCCTCTGTGGCCCATTTTAGTTAAATTTTGAGCTTAAGCTATTTTTCTGCTGATTCTACTCAGGCTTCCAGAGCCAGTATGCACATACCTGGTTTTCTAAATGCCTCAGAAAAAACACTTTGACACTATCTAAATGTTCATACTCTAGTTTCCGTTTAGAGGTGGCCTGGTGGTTTTTCCACTATATTGTCAGTGTTTGAGGCTTTTGAAGTATCTATTCTGCAAATTTCTAATCAGAATTTGTAGTGGTTTCAACTGGTACAATAGTATGAATATTGTAACTGTTCTATTAGCAGGATCATAACCGAAGTCAACTGCTTATTAGTACTCAACAATATACATAGTTACTTTGTCAGGAACTATGATTCTCAATTTATTACTAGTAGTTCAATGTAGTACTACTTCCTGACTAGCTCTAACAAAATTTATCTATGTAGTCATCCATTTTTTACATTGTTTTTAATAACTCAGTTATGATATTGCTTATATATTGTGTGTACTTTTCTATTTCATCCAAATCTATAGCATTTAAGCTAAGACACATTAGAATTTCAACTAAGCTAATTCTTAGAAAAAAGGATGAATCAAGTGTTTGACTTTTTAGCATAATTCTGGAAAATTGTGTGATATTATGATTCAACAGCTTTCACTTTACATTTGACTTTTGTAGCATGAACTGAAAAAAGTTTTTTGCAAAAATTGCCAACTGCTTCATCTATCTTCTCTTCTTTGAATCATTTGATATTCAAATAAGCCTTTAAAAGCCCTATATTGTCATAATTCTTGCCAATTTTCTCTTTAATTTGTGGAATTGTCAATTGTAGACTTTAATATGATTGAGCTATGTTATAAAATATAAATTTCAATTTTATTTATTAGGAAGCCTGGTGAACATGAGTATCTGTTCATGTAGAATTTATTTATTTTCATAATTTTTTAATGTCTTTATTTTGAGAGACAGAGAGTGAGCAGGGGAGGGGCAGAGAGAGAGAGGGAGAGACAGAATCTAAAGCAGGCTCCAGCCTCTGAGCTGTCAGCACAGAGCCCAAGGTGGGGCTAGAACCCACAAACTGTGAGATCATGACCTGAGCCAATGTCGGACACTTAACAGACTGAGCCACCCAGGCACCCCACATTCATGGAGAATTTAAATGCTATTAATACCACCTTTCTTAACATGTGAAAGAAGAAGCCTCGTGAAATATTTATTCTTGTGTCATTAAAGGAAGTAAAATTCTATGATGCTATTGGAGTTTAGCTAATTGAGTTAAAAGTCTCAGTAAAACTCTTAACAAAGAGAGTTTAGAAAGAACATACCTTCACACAATAAAGACCATATATGAATAACCCACAACTAACATCATACTCAATGGTAGAAAGCAGAGCTTTTCCTTTACAGAGCTTTTCCTCTAAGATCAGGAAGAAGACAAGAATGTCCACTTTCACAACTTTCATTCGACATAGTACTGAAAGTCCTAGCCACAGCAATCAGACAAGTAATAAAAGGCACCCAAATTGATAAAGAAAAAGTTAAACTGCTACTATTTGCACATGATAGAATACTATACACAGAATACCCTAAAGACTCCATCAAAAAGACAATTAGAATAAGTTCCATGAAATTCCAGGATACAAATACACAGAAATCAGTTGTGTTTCTATACATTAATAGTGAAATAGCAGAAAGGGAAACTAAGAAAACAATCCCATTTACAATTATACCAAAAAAGAATGAAATACCTAGATATAAACTTAATCAAGAATGTGAAAGGTCTGTTCCCTGAAAACTTAAGAACACTGGTGAAAGAAATCAAAGACAATACAAAACAAATGGAAACACTTTCTATTCTACCCAAGAAATTTACAGATTACATGAAATCCCCATCAAAGTACCAACATTTTTCAATGAACTAGAATAATAAAATGTGTGTGAAATCAGAAAAAAAACCCAAATACCCAAAGTAATCTTAAGAATAAAGTTGAAGTTATCACAACCCTTGATTTCAAGATATACTAGACAGTGGTAGTAATCAAAAGAGTATGGTACAGGCACAAAAACGGACATATAGATCAATGACAGAATAGAAAGCCCATGATTAAACCCACCTGTGTGGTCAATCTTCAACAAAGGATGCAAAAATATACAATGGGGAAAATATCATTTCTTCATTCAACAGTGCTGAGAAAACTGTATAGCTATGAACAAAAGAATGACCCTGAATAACTTTTTTATTCCATACACAAAAAGAAACCCAATATGGATTAAAGATATAAATGTGTAACTTAAAACCATAAAACTCTTAGAAGAAAACAACACAGGCAGTAATTTCTTTGATAGGAGACATAGAAATCTTCTAGGCACACCTGGGTGGCTCAGTCAGTTGAGCATCTGACTCTTGATTTCAGCACAGGTCACAATCCCAGGTCATGCAATCGAAC
This sequence comes from Crocuta crocuta, assembly GCF_008692635.1. Classification (NCBI taxonomy): domain Eukaryota; kingdom Metazoa; phylum Chordata; class Mammalia; order Carnivora; family Hyaenidae; genus Crocuta; species Crocuta crocuta. The sequence continues at coordinate 10,545,337 of NW_027531917.1, read as the reverse complement.
CCCACATCAGGCTCTGTGATGAATGTAGAGCCTGCTTAAGACTATCCCCCCCAGAAGGACAGATACCATATGTTTGCACATTTAAGTGGATTAGGAGGAAGTTAACAGAGGACCATGAGGGAGAAGGGTAAAAATAGTTGGGGAGAGGGAGGGAGGCAAACCATGAGAGACTCTTGAATGCTGAGAACTGAGGGCTGATGGGGGTGGGGAACAGGGGAAGGGGGTGATGGGCATGGGGGAAGGCACTTATTGGGATGAGCACTGGGTGTTATATGGAAACCAAGTTGACAATAAACAATTTAAGAAAAAATTAAAAAATAAAAAAGATTCTTTCTCCCTCTCCTCAGCTCACATATTCTCGATCTATCAAAATTTTTTTCGAAGTAGGACTACATCAAATAAAGCTTTTGCACAAAGAAAACCATCAATAAAGCAAAAGGGCAATCTACTGAATGGGGAAAGATTTTTACCAATGATATATCTGATAAGGGGTTAATATCCAAAATATATAAAGAAATTATACAACTAAACACCAAAAAGTAAAAACAACCAAATTAAAAAATGGGCAGAGAATTTTTTTTCCAAAGAAGGCATACAGATGGTTAACAGACACATAAAAAGATGTTCAGTATCACTCATCAGGGAAATGCAAGTCAAAACCATCATAAGCTATCATGTCACACCTGTCAGAATGGCCAAAATAAAAAACACAGGAGAAACAACCATTAGCAAGGATGTGGAGGAAAAGGAGCCCTCTTTCACTGTTGGTGGGAATGCAAATTGGTGCAGCCACTGTGGAAAACAGTATGAAGTTTCCTCAAAAAGTTAAAGATGTCATATGATCCAGTAATTCCACTACTGGGTGTTTACCTCCCAAAATTGAAATAACTAATCTAAAGAGAGATATGCACTTATTTATTAATTATTTACAATAGCCAAGATGTGGAATCAGCCTATGTGTCCATTGATAGATAAACAGATAAAGAAGATGTCACATACACACACAATGGAATATTACTTAGCCATAAAAAGGATGAGATCTTGCCATTTGCAACAAGGATTTGGACCTAGAGTTAAAAGAGTCACACTGTTAAAGAAATACCATATGATTTCACTTGTATGTGGAATCTAAAAAAAGTACATGAACAAAAAGCAGAAATAGACCCATAAATACAGAGAACTAATGGATGCCATAGGGAGAGGAGTGGGGAGGATGGGCAAAATGGGTGAAGGAAAATGGGAGATATAGGCTTCCAGTTGAGAATGAGTGAGTCATTGGGATAAAAAGTACAGTATGGGGAATCCAGTCAATAGTATTGTAATAATATTGTATGGTGAGAGATGGTAACTACACTTGTATGAGTACTACATAAAGTATAAATTTGTCAGTATACTGTGAACCTGAAACTAATGTATGTCAACTATAGTTCAATAGCCCTCCCCTCCCCCCACATACACACGAGATACTAGTACATACTCATGAGAATGGCTAAAATAAGTATAAATAATATCAAGTGTTAACAGGATGTAGAGCATCTGTAACTCTCATACACTGGTGGTACAACCTCTTTGGAAGACTGTTTAGCCATTTCTTTATAAACATAACTATATTTAGATCCAGTAATACCACTCCTAGAGGTTTATCCAACAGAAATGACAATGTCTTTATAAAACATTGTATACAAAGAATGTTTACAGCAACTTAATTAACAGCACAAAATTGGAAACAACCAAAATGTCTCTTGACAAAAGAATGGATAACAAATCGTAATAAATTCATACAATAAAATGCTGCTTAGCAATACAGCAGAGCAAACTATTGGTAGGCTCAAGAACATGGATGAATCTCACAGATAAGCTGAACAAAAGCCAGAAACAAAAGAGCGCAAACAGGAGAGTCTATCTCACTTAAGTTCTGAAACAGACAAAACTCAACCCTAGGTAAAAAAAAAAAATTAGGGTAATGTTTGTTTTTTCAGTTGGAGGTAGGACAAGACTAGAAAGTGATCAAGGGAATTTTAGAGAAGATACAAATGTTTTGTACGGTGATGGAATCTGTAGATTACATACTGTATGTTTATCAAAAACCTGTATCTAAGATATGTACACTTCAATGTATGTAAATACCTACAAATAGTAATAATTGAATGGGGTGGAATGTGAGTAGAGGAACAAATAAAGTAACATTGATTTTTTTAAAAGTCTCTGTACAGGTTAGAGATGAGTATGTTCCTTCACTGTGAGTTATCAAGTTTACACATCTTCTCCCTAAGTTTATTCATAGTTAATCAGAAGCAAGAGTAAAAATGTTTGCCTAACAAGTTTTGTAAATGTGTTTTTTGACCACAAACTTCTGATGGCATAATCACATGGGTTATAAAACATAAGAAATTGTATTTGAAGTTATAAGGAGTAGAAATTTGCCAGCTTGTTTAATGTTCTTAACTTACCAATATTATTTAGTATTTTTTCAAGAGAATTTTAGCTGGTTCTTCCCTTTAGCTGTAGAGATTAATATTACCCCCTGAAAATCTAATCTAAACACAATGTGAAGCTTATTTCCCTTGAAAAATACTGATAAGGAGAATTTCTTCCACTCCTTTATCCATGACATTGAATAGGATTCAAAGAGTTTGATTTGACTTCGTGAAATTCTTTACCCTTTACAAGATTTTCAATTTCATTTTGCAATCATTTTGCATTTTATTTCTACTTTATGGTTATGTCTACCTGACCTATATTTTTGAAATAATCCAGAAAATTTAGATCAAGAGCAGGAGTAGACATTATTAGGTGAAGATAAATATTTACAAGTGATCAGTGATGAGAAGTTTCAGTCCCTTAAGCAAATGTATAATTTTGAGGCTCTGAATTATGAGTACTCAAATAATGCATTTCCTCTGGGGTTCTCTCTCTAATCATCATTGGTTTCAAGAATTTATGTTAGTGTTCATAACATACCCTCATTTGTCTGTGATACATTTTTAACCTGGAAAGGCAAGTTAGTTATTTGTTTTTTGCCTTGCTATTTTATCTAAGTAACCTTGAAGTGGAATTCAGGTCCTGAATTAAATTTCCCTTGAAATTTGATTTGATCCCTTTAAATTTCTTATGTAATTTGCAGAGATACCTGGTTTATTAAAAAATTTGAGTCTACACATCAAGAACAGTTCAGTTGCCAACTAAAGATATGAAAGCAATCAGAAAGGAGGATAATTGATCTTTAGAGTTAATTTTGTTTCTCTGAAAACCAAACAGCATAATAGGAGCCAATATAATGTAATGATTAAGAGCACAGGCTCCAGCCTCTGCGGCCAGACTTAGTTCCAAATCTGGGCCCAAGCACTAGATGTGTGATCGCAGACAAACTACCTTTTCAGCCTTTATTCGCTCATCTATAAGATGGGAGTAACTGTACCAACCTGATATGAAATTTGTGAGAATTAAATAAGTACCTGGTATGTAATGTGTATTATATAAGCTTTTATTAAGGTTTCCCTTCTTAGATTGAACTTTTGTACTTTAGGAAGATTAAAAAGCAGAACTGTGATTTGCTGCAGGTTTTTTATTTTGTTCTATTATATCTTATACATGTAGCAGGATATTCCAGGTCTGTCACTCTTGGTGCTTTCTGCAAGTTTGTGCTGATCCCCAAAAGACTGAAATCAATATACAATGTGACGAAGACCCCAGTGTCCTCACATCTAGGATACTACAGATACTGTGAAGCCAGTTTTTCCAGCCCAGTATTCACCTTACATAAGTGAAAGAAATGTTCACTCAAGTCTGAGGCTGAAGAGGCTAATAAAGAGAATTTTCTTTGGATAAAGTTGTTGGAGTAGAATTTTGACTTCTCTTCATCCCAGATCAAGTGAGAAAAACAGCCAAGACTTGGTATAAAACTGTTACCAGGATAAGTCTGAAGGAAAGAAATGGACTGAGGTCTAGACATAAAGAGACAGCCGCTTTGAGGATTTGCTACACATTCGTCAACAAAGATGTCTGATGCCATGAAATGAGGCATGAACTCATCAAGAAAGCCAACTTCGTGTCCTCTTATAAAATAACCCATCCAAGAAAACTGTTTGTGTCATTGAAGGCATAACAAAATCTACACAGTAGTTTAAAAGTAGTTTCCATGAAATGTTTTGCAGGATCCCAAAAGAAGAGCCACATGAAAAGCTGACTACCACCAAAACCACTAGAGGAGTGGGGGGCATATGCAAAAACACAGAACCAGTTTGTTCTGGACCAGAGCAGAGGACCCATGCAGAAGCCCCCTAACTGCCCTCAGTTACCTTTAGTGCGTTTATATCTAAAGTCTCCTTCCAGGGGTGGGGTGCTCTGCCATTTTTTGAACGTAAGACATACGCACTAGAAGGTTAACATGCTAAGCATGTGCATTTAACCTAGATGCTAAAGTCATAGAATATGTATGAATTCCATAATAAATATGCAAGCCTCTGGTGCCTGCTCCCTGACATACTAAATAAAAGCTTCCTGCATTAACCCCAAAGGGAGACTGCTTTGAAAACTATCTGTCTCCTTACTTGCTGGAGGGGGAAAATAAAAAAAGACATGGGCTAGTCTATTGGCTGGTTCATCCTAAGTGGCAGACTGTGTGTTTGATGATACTTGGAAAGGCAAGACCCCCAACTGAGGGTTGATTGGAAAAATCCAAGAGTCTGGGTTGGGATTAAAAGCAGCCCAAAGCAAAGAAAACATGATGCTCATCAAGGGAAGCACATCCAAAGTTTCCCAGATGGAAGCTCTCCAGGGAAATTCACAAAATATACCAGAATTGAAAAAGTCAGCAAGTGGTATTGTCAAACCTAGAAACTCCAAGAATATATTTCAGGGGGCACAACGGAAAGAAACTTTCCTGGGCTTTGGCTCACTTGTCTCTCTAGCTTAATCCCAGAATAACCAGATGATGCAATTTAGCAAGTGAGAAAAAGGAGTAAACAATAAATGAGAAGTTGTCCAATCTAGAACAGATGCCATCTGTGGGAGGAACAAAGTTTTACATTGAATCATTTTTGGGGTTATGTGGTTATTAGACCATATATTTGCATGCAGGTTAATAAAATATAAAGGACTCTTAAGAAAAACTCAACTTCACTCAGATTAACACATGTGCAAATTAAAACCAAGGTAAGATTTTATTTTTACTACTTAGTGAAGAAGAACACTTGTGACACTATGCTGGAGAGGATGTGTGAAAAGAGACATAGTTACAAGTGGGTGACTTGAACTTGTGAATGTGTAAGCACACTCACACTCACAGGGAATTATTTTCATTGCAACATGTTATGCAAAATGTTATAAACCACTTTAATGTCCAACAGGTTGAAGAACTGGGTAAAATAATATACCTTCATACAAGGAAACACTATACCATCAAAGCTGTTAGAGAAACTCTTTAGGGATAAATATGAAAAATAATCCAATGGGGTGCCTGGGTGGCTCAGTCGGTTAAGCCTCTGGCTTCAGCTCAGGTCATGATCTCACGGTTTGTGGGTTCGAGCCCCTCATTGGGCTCTGGGCTGACTGCCAGCTCAGAGCCTGGAATCTGTTTCAGATTCTGTATCTCCTTCTCTCTCTGACCGCCCCCGCTCCTGCTCACATTGTCTCTCTCTCTCAGAAATAAATAAGACATAAAAAAAAAGAAAAATAATCCAAGATATATCATAAAATATATCAAAATACAGAGCAGTATGTATACTATATAATCACTAGTAAAATATATCTACATCCATCTTTATTTTTTTAAATGTTTATTTTTGAGAGAGAGAGAGACCGTGTGAGCAGGGGAGGGTCAGAGAGAGAGGGAGACACAGAATCCAAAGACAGGCTCCAGGCTCTGAGCTGTCAGCACAGAGCCCAATGTGGGGCCTGAATCCATGAACCATGAGATCATGATCTGAGCCAAAGTCGGACACTTAACCAACTGAGCCACGCAGGCACCCCTCTATATCCATCTTCTATGCATCAATTTATGCAGATACTTTTATTTTTAGAAATTATAGAAAATAATGGCCATCTCTGCTGGAATTTGAGTGGCTAGGGAAAGAGGAAAGAGAATGTTCTTTTCAATATATAGGCCTTATAATTTAGTACCTTGTATGTTTACCACCTGTTTATATAATATAATACAAATTACCAAAAAAAGTGCTCTCTGAATAGAGAAAGATAAAATTTGGAAAACCTTTAAACTATTAATTAAATTATCAACTGTGATACAAATCAGATTTGCGTGGTATTCTTAATGACTCACTAGATATAAATAATGACAAAGAATTTTTTATTTGAAAGAAGAATACACCCACAATAACTGTCAGGGACTCAAAACAAATGCCAGTTTTGGAGGAAAGAAATATGAATGTTTGAAAGTGGAAAAAAAAAGATTCTAACTAGTCAACCCAAATCATATCTGGGGACAACATCCGGAATTGCCAACTGGAAACCTTTAGAACCACTAGCAAAAAACAGATGTTATCATAGCTCAGATATATATTGTCCAAAAAAGCCCAAAAGTGACACAACAAAAATATAAGTGTGACATTCTCTAATTTTGTGCTTTTTATAGAGGTTTTTAATCGATTGACAGCCTAATAGATCAACTTATGATAATTCCCAAGTGGCTAAAGAATAAATTCACCCACTTCTTTTTGAAGGGGCACATGCACGCCAATGTTTATAGAAGTGCCATCAACAATAGCCAAAGTATGGAAAGATCCCAAGTGTCCATTGACAAATGAATAGATAAAGAAGATGTGATACACACACACACACACACACACACACACACACACACACACTACTCAGCAATCAAAAAGAATGAAATCTTGCCATTTGCAATGATACGTACAGAACTGGAAGGTATCATGCTAAGTGAAATTAGTCAGAAAGACAAATATCCTATTGCTTCATCATATGTGGAATTTAAGATACCAAACAGAAGAATATAAGGGAAGGGAAGCAAAAATATAAAAACAGGGAGAGAGACAAAACATAAGATACATTTAAATATAGAGAACAAACTAAGGGTTGCTGGAGGGCTTGTGGGCTACATGGGCAAGGGACATTAAGGAAGACAGTTGTTGGGATGAGCACTGGGTGCTTTATGTAGGGGATGAATCACTGGATTCTGCTCCTCAAATAATTATTGCACTATATCCTAACTAACTTGGATGTAAATTAAAAAATAAATTTAAAAAAAGACAAAGTTTCTAACTTGGACCTCATAAAAACTAAAACTGCTTTTTAAAACTCACTGTTACAGAAATGAAAAGACAGCCCCAAATTGGAAGTATTTACAAAACACATCTGTATCCAGGATATTTAAAGAACTCTGATATGCCAATGATAAGACAAGAAGTCCAATTTGACAAAAGAAGATATATGGATGACAGATAATCACAAGAGAAGTTATACAACATCATACTCATTAGGGAGATACAAATGAAATGAGACACCAATACAAATCCACCAGAATGACTAACATTTAACCACTGCTAGCAAAAGTATATACCCTGGTAAAATCAACTTGGAAAACATTTGCCAGTATCCATGGAATCAGAACATATATATACACCATACAAGCCATCAAATCTGTTCCTAGAAGTTATAAATACATTACATAGAGATGTTCATTTGTGTATCAGACATATACAAGAATCTTTATAGTAGTGCTATTTTAATAGTCCAAAACTTGAAGCAAGGTCCGTCAACAGTATTATAAATAAGTAAATGTTATATTCATACATAGAAATTTCCACAGCAATATAAGCTACTGATACATTCAACAATATGACTAAGTTTTGGAGATATAATATGGAGTAAAAAGCCAGACTCAAAAAACATACTTACATAGGATTCCATTAAAGTTCAAAATGGGCAAAAGAATGCATGGTAGTAGAAAAACATAGGTTGACTCTGGAAGAGGCAAGGATAACTAGAAGTCTTTCAGGGTGTTAATAATGTTATTTCTTTTTATCTGGTTGATGCCTACATGCGTGTGTTCAGTTTATAAAAATGTATCTACATACTTCTGATTTTTGTACTTTCTTCTATATTTCAATTGAAAAGATTTAAAATATTCATCAGCAAAGTCTAGTGTAGAACTATAAATTATACACTTTTGTTTCTTCCTCCTTTAAACATTTTTTAATATTTATTTTTGAGAGAGAGAGAAACAGACAGACCATGAGAGGTTGGGAGAGAGAGGGAGACATAGAATCTGAAGCAGACTCCAGTCTCTGAGCTGTCAGCACAAATCCCAACATGGAGCTTGAACTCACAAGCCATGAGATCATGACCGGAGCCCAAGTCAGATGCCCAATAGACTGAGCCACGCAGACACCCCATCTTCCTCCCTTTGTTTTTAGAGGGGATAATTTTAGTTTTTCCATTAAATATCCATAGCTTTAAACAAAAGTATGTAACACTGAGTTAAATTTCATCTGGAAAAATATCATAGCATCATCTGCTTTTTTACTCTAATAAAGGATAGCCTAATGACTTCAAGAACTCTGGTTTTAGGTTTTTCTCCCCACTCGAGTGTTATGCCTTACATTGAAATATATTTGAAAGAGATGGGTGATTTCTAATTAACTAACTTGGGTGAGTTTCAAATTTTCCTGTGCTCTAGATGGTCATGTTTTTTCATGGGTGAACACTTTTACTATATAAGGTGCTTTATAAAGTTCAGCCCCAGACCAGCTCAATAAAGCAATTGTTGTATACAGAGAATCAAATGAACTTTTTGATTCCCCATTGCATGCAAAAGTTATGCTTACACTATAGTCTACTAAATGTACAATAGCATTAGGTCTCAAAAAAAAGTACATGCCTAGGGCGCCTGGGTGGCTTAGTCAGTTAAGCGTCCGACTTTCGCTCAGGTCATGATCTCGCAGTTCGTGGGTTTGAGCCCCGCGTCAGGCTCTGTGCTGACAGCTCAGAGCCTGGAGCTGCTTCAGATTCTGTGTCTCCCTCTCTCTCTGACCCTCCCCTGCTCACGTTGTCTCTGTCTCTCTGTCTCTCTCTCTCGCTCTCTCCTAGAAATAAATAAAAAATATTTTTAAAAAAGTACATGCCTTAATTTAAAACTACTTTATTGCTAAACCTAATGAAAGACCCAAAACCATGAAATTCCTAGAAGAAAACATAGGCAGTAATTTGACATTGGTCATAGAAACATTTTTCTAGATGGGTCTTCTCACACAAAGGAAATGAGAGCAAAATTAAACTATTAGGACTACACCAAAATAAAAAGCTTTTCTGTAGCATAGGAAACCATCAGAAAAAAAAAAAAAAAGGCAACCTATTGAATGGGAAAAGATATTTGTTTGCCAAGGATATAACTGATAAGGACTTAATATTCAAAATATATAGACAACATATACAACTCAACACCAAAAGAAAACTCCGATGAAAAAATGGACAGAGGATTAAAACATTTTCTAAGAAGACATACATGTGGCCCAAAGACACAGAAGATGCTCAACCTCCCTGATCAGAGAAATACAAATTTAAAGCTACAATGAGATACTACCTTACACCTGTCAGTATGGCTAGAATCAAAAAGACAAGAGATGACAACTGTGGGTGAAGATGTGGAGAAAAATAAACCCTCATGCACTGCTGGTAAAAAAGCAAATTGGTGTAGCCACTGTGGAAAACAAAATGGAGTTCCTCAAAAAAATTAAAAATGTATTACCATATGATCCAGTAATTACACTGCTGCATATTTACCCAAAGAAAAAAATACTAAATAGAAAAGACATGTGCACCCATGTTCATTGCAACATTTATAATAGCAAAGATAAGGAGGTAACCCAAGTGTCCATCAATAGGTGAATGGATAAAGAATTGTGTGTGTGTGTGTGTGTGTGTGTGTGTGTGTGTAATGGGATATTATAGACAATGGAATAATATATATATAATGGAATTATACTCAGCCATGAAAAAGGATGAGATCTTTCCATTTGCAACAACATAGATGGACCTAGAGTGTATTATGCTAAATGAAACAAGTCAGGCAGAGAAAGATAAATACCATATAACTTCACTCCTATGTGGAATTTAAGAAACAAATGAACAGAGGAAAAAACAAAACAGATTCTGAAATACAGAGAACAAACTGGTGGTTGCTAGAGGGGAGGTGGGGGTATATGAAATAGATAAAGGGAATTAAGAGGTCTACTTATCTTGATGAGAAAAAATTACGTATAGAATTGTTGAATTATATTGTACACCTAAACCTAATATAACACTATGTTAACCATACCTCAGTTTTAAAAGATATTTCTTAATTCTAATCATCATCTCAGCTGTCAATGAGTCAATATTATTGCTGATAGAGGATCTTGCTTTGATGTGAATGACTGCTCACTGATCAGAATAGGGGTACCTGAAGGTTGGGGTGGCTGTGGAAATTTCAAAATAAGACAGTAATGAAGTTCGTCACACTGATGGACTCTTCCTTTCACTTGCACACCTAGAAGCCTTTGCAGATTTTTTCATTGGCCTAACTTTAGTAATTGTTGTGTCTCAGGGAATAAGGAAGCCCAAGGAGAGGGAGAGATGATGGAACAGGTGGTTGGTGAAACAGTCAAAACATATATAGTAATTCTAAATTAAGTTCACGGTCTTGTAAGGGCACAGTTTGTGGTGCCCTGAAAACAATTATAATAGTAACATCAAAGACAGCAAGGATCATAGATCATAACAAGTATTATAATAAAAATTAAGATATTTGAAGAATTACCGAAATGTGATATAGAAACACCAAATGAGCAACTACAATTGGAAAAAAAAGGCATTCACAAATTTACTTGCAGTAGGGTTGGTATAAACCTTCAATTTCTAAAGAAACAATATTTGTGAAACACAATAAAGCAAAGTACAATAAAATGAGGTCGCCTGTAAGGGACCAAATATTCCTGATCATCTCATAATTTACTCATGAAAGTTTCACCTTAAATTGTTTTTTTAATGGAAAAACCTCCACAAAATAGACTACATTTGACTTAGTTATCTGTACCTTTTCTTCCCTTTTCAAAATTGCCAAACATGGCTATTTGCCACAATGTGATAAAACAAACACACACACAGTGAATCAGGAAACCTCAATTCTACTGTGGGCTTTATCATTCACTGAATTTAGAGGAGGTATTTAATCCTTCCATGTCACTTAAGTCACATAAAAAAAAAAAGAAGTCGTGGATTTTGTGATCTGTAAGGTATTCTTGACCTTCAATAAATGTTGATCCAGATATGTGAAGTTAGTTAAAATAGTAAAATGGATCTAAAGGTGACTACACTGCCTGAGACAATCCTTATACATGAAAAAGTCATACTTTTTACGATAAAAGGATAAATTGACCCCCAAAATGCATCACAACAAGAAATCAAGATGAGCATCATGCCATATAGTAAGATCACATATATTTATAAATTTTGAATCTTAAATATAAATAACGTATTGCTTAGAAATTAGCCTATTTCTAAACTGTAGCCACACACCTAAACATCCGTCCTCAAATACTTGAATTCAAAGCCCAATCCAGTATAAATATTTCAAATAAAAATTAGGCAATTCTTTAATTTTACTCCAATACAGTACAAAATTATATGAACTGTATAAAATAAGCACGGGAAAGCAGAGCACCAGACAGAAAATAGAAGGCAGTGATTGCTCAGGACATAATGTTATGGAATTTAAGATATGCAAGAGCTAAGTCATGGAAAGCTTTCTCAGATGGGTGAGGCAAAAGGGGAAAACAGCAGTCTTCCTAATGCATTACTATAGTAAATGGAGATCTACACACCTGTATCCCTACGATACAACATTGTCTAATAAACCCAGTAAGAAAATCTTTCCTTTCAGAAAGGTCAGCTCCATCCATGGCAACAGCATACCTGATTAGCTCATTAAAGGGCCACATGAAGGCTACCATTCATAGATATCCAATGACCCCACTTCATAACACTTCAATGATATAAATATTAGGTAAAACATATAGGTGCAACAATTTGACTGAATTCATCTTTTACCAAGTGATAGATGAAAACCATAAAACTCCCTATAAAGCAAAATTCAAACTTTATTTTAAAAAAGGTACTTCTTTCTCAAAGCATCAGCTCATCTTTCCAATTAGATATTCTTTCTTTTGTTTCAAACTGCAGATCCCATTTGGCTATTTTTATGCCACTTGTCATTATCATTGTATTACAGTGATTTGTGGGGTTTTTTCCCCCTTATCTGACCTCACCCTATACCTAACTCATCTGTTTAAACTGCAAAGATGGAATTACTCTTCCTCCTATCTTTCAGGGCTGCATAGTACTTACTATATACTTAAATGTCTCTTGCTTAATGGATGGATTAATAAGTATTCTAGGGTAAACAAAATAAAGGTAAAAGAACGAAAACAACTCAATAGTAATACATTTTTAATGATTAGACTAGAAATGGAAACCATACTTCCATTATATCTGTAAAGTGTTTTATATATATATGTGCATATATATATATATATAATTTATTGTCAAGTTGGCTAACATACAGTGTATACAGTGTGCTCTTGGTTTTGGGGGTAGATTCCCATGATCCATTGCTTACATACAATGCCCAGTGCTCATCCCAACAAGTGCCCCCCTCAGTTCCCATCACCCATTTTCCCTTCTACCCTGAGTCCCCACCCACCCTCAGTTTGTTCTCTGTATTTAAGAGTCTCTTATGGTTTGCCTCCTTGTCTGTTTGAAACTATTTTTTTCCCTTTCCCTTCCCCCATGGCCTGCTGTTAAGTTTCTCAAATTCCACAGATGAGTGAAAACCTAGATCTCTCACTGACTTCTTTCAAAGAGCTATGAAAACATGATAAATTAAGATTTGATAAAGTTGCATGGTGGAAGA